>NC_141876.1:4985984-5289015 GCF_056163025.1 Triticum urartu | reverse complement strand
AAACGAGGTAGTAATACATAGGACTAATTTCTATTTGCATGCTTCTTTTTAGTGCCAGCTCAAGAGTGTGCGCACCCTGCAACAAATGGCGGGGGTTCTGGATGCTTTGGCATCCTACGTGACCAGCATGCTTGCTGAAATGGCCAAAGAGGAGGTGGCCATGCTCATCGGCGTATCCGACGGGATAACAGACCTGAGCATCAAGCTTGGGGACCTCAAGAATTTCCTTGCTGATGCTGATAGGAGGAACATCACCGATGAGAGTGTGCGGGGGTGGGTGGGTGAACTGAAGCGTGCCATGTACCTAGCCACCGACATCGTCGACCTATGTCAGCTCAAGGCCATGGAGCAAGGTCAAACAAAGGACAGGGGGTGCCTTAACCCTCTGCTCTTTTGCATGCGGAATCCCATCCATGCTCATGACATTGGCACCCGCACAAAGAAACTCAACCAAAATTTGGATGATATTTGCAAGAGGGGCAAGAGTTTGAAATTTATCAAGCTAGAAGCCTACGAAGACCAAAATACAACCCGATCTCTCGCCACTAACCGCAAAACTGATTCGTTGATCGAGCGGTCAGGTGCAGTTGGTGCGAAGATCGAGGAGGACCTGAGGGCACTTGCGGAGGTACTTACAAGGGAGGCTGCTAGCAACAAGAGTGATTGCTTCATGGTGGTCGCCATTGTTGGTGTCGGCGGGATTGGGAAGACCACCCTCAGCAAGAAGGTCTTCAATGATGATAGTATCAAAGGCAAGTTCACTAAGAAGATATGGCTTAGCATCACCAAAGATTTCAATGATGTTGAGCTATTGAATAAGGCTATCATCGCCGTTGGTCAAGACCTACCTGCAGCTGGAGGAGCTCGAGACAGAGACCTACTTGTCGGTGCTCTCAGTAATGCCATCAGGGACAAGAAGTTCTTTCTTGTACTAGATGACATGTGGGGTGTCGATGCATGGGACAAATTTACTGATGGCTCCTTTTAGCTACGGTGGTCCCAGTAGCAAAGTCCTTGTTACCACAAGACATGACACGGTTGCCCTAAGCATGAAAGCTGTGCACTATCACCATGTTGACAAACTAAGTGCTAAAGATGCATGGTTATTGCTCAAGAAGCAGGTCAGCATACATACTTACTAGCAGTCACCTCTTATTACACTTAATATTTAATAATCTAGCAGTACTAAAGCACTGTTTGATAAATACTACAGCATGTACTAGTGCTAATTTGTTGTGAATAGGCAGTACACAAACTGATGCTTGTGAACAGTGGGCTTTGTGTGTTCAACACATTAAACTTCATGCACTTTCGATGCTTCCTTCAATCTATATGTGTAATAGTCCACCATGCACATGTGATACATTATGTGAAGTTAACAACTTATTTGAATAACTATATTGAAATGTACCTTTATTATTACAACATACATATGCAGCTATAGACGAAGATATCAATTTTTCTTGGCACTTCAAATTAGGTATTATAATGACCACCTTTTTGTTAGTATATCTCAACGATCTAGCAACTGCGTGAAAAAAACAGTGCCACTAGACACTGCAAATGCAGTGTGTGTCTGTTATTAACTATATATTTTTTTTGCAAATATTAACTATATATTTCTACTCCTTGCAGGTAGTCACAACAGAAAAAGATGAACCCGAGATTGAGATTCTAAAGGATATTGGCTTGCAGATTATAGAAAAGTGTGATGGTCTACCACTTGCTGTAAAGGTGATGGGAGGGCTATTATGCCAGAGGGAGAAAAATCAACGTGCTTGGCAAAAGGTTCTAAACGGTGATTTATGGTCAGTATCTCAAATGTCAGAAGAGCTAAATTATGCAATATGTCTTAGCTATGAGGACTTACCATCTTGCTTGAGGCAATGCTTTCTGCACTTCTCCCACATACCTATAGTTTTACCGTCAGATGTGATTGTCGGCATGTGGATCAGTGAAGGGTTTGTACACGGAAACACAGATGAATTAGAAGAATTGGGACATCAGTACTATAGGCAACTGATACTAAGGAACCTTATAGAGCCAACTCCATATGGTATTGGACAATATCTTTGCAGCATGCATGATGTTGTTCGCTCATTTGCTCAATTTGTAGCTAGAGATGATGCGCTGATAGTTCATAAAGGAGAAAAAATGAACACGGAACTTAGTTTGCAAGGGTTTCTTAGGTTGTCCATAGAAACCAAAGGAATGGAATCAGATGAATGTGAGTGGAGAAGTTTACGAGAGCATAAATCACTTAGATCATTGATGTTAATTGGGAATTTGAAGATTCATTCGGGTGATTCATTGGAAACATTTTCAAGCCTACGGATGCTACATATAGAATCCACAAAGTTTGCTGTCTTGGCCGAATCTCTGTATCAGCTTAAACACTTGAGGTATCTAACATTAAAAAAGTGCAATGACCTAAATAGGCTGCCCGAGAACATCCATAGGATGAAATTCTTACAACACATTAGTCTTGAGGATTGTGAGAGTGTAGTGAAACTTCCCCATAGCATTGTGAGGTTACATGAACTGAGACATCTTGATCTTGATGGCACATGTGTAAATAGTATGCCCAAAGGGTTATGTGCTCTCATGAATTTGAGGACACTATATGGGTTCCCAGCCAATGTGGATGGTGATTGGTGTAGTCTGGAAGAGCTTGGGCCTCTTTTAAAGCTTAGGGCCATTGGATTAGTGAATCTACAGAATGTTTGAGATGCCTTATTCGCTACAAAGGTCAGGCTTGGTGAAAAGGTCAATCTTATCATTCTGAGCCTCGACTGCAGGAGTCGACATGGCAGCAATGAATTGATCAAAGATGGAGTGTCTGAGAAGGACCAAGGAATGATTGAGAAGGTGTTTGATGGCCTCTATCCTCCGCCTTGCATAGAAGATATTCGTATCGACAACTATTATGGGTGCCAGCTCCCAAGATGGATGAGGGACACATCAACGACACTCCTCAAGTCCTTGAAGTTTCTAATGCTGCACGACCTGGCTTGCTGCACTCAACTCCCCGATGGACTGTGCCAGCTCCCTTGTTTGGAGTTCCTACAGGTACGAAGGGCTGTAGCAGTCAAGCGTGTGGGTCCTGAATTTGTGCAGCCCAGTAGTCACCATCATCATCCTTCATCCCGGGTTGTGGTTGCTTTTTCAAGACTGCACAAGATGGTCTTGGATGAAATGGTGGAATGGGAGGAGTGGGAGTGGGAGGAGGAAGTGCAAGCTATGCCTGTCTTGGAGGATCTTCTTATTCAGAGTTGCAAATTGAGGTGTATCCCTCCTGGCCTTGCCACACATGCAAGGGCTTTGAAAAAGTTAACCATATACACCATACAGGGCCTTCAGTCTGTTGAGGACTTTGCTTCCGTAGTCGAGCTTGACCTATTTAACTTACCCAACCTGACTAATATCTCCAATTTCCCCAAGTTGCAAAAGCTTGGGATCGATTGCTGCCAGAACCTTGAGTCTCTGCAGGGGATGGATCAACTCCGAAGACTCGTGTTGACAGTTCACTATGACAAACCAATCCCGTCATACCTGCAAACTGTAAAGCCAAGTCATTTGTTGTTAGACTGCGGCCCAGAGGCACTCGCTTGCATGGCTTTGGGAAAAACTGGTCTCGTGTGGGACAAGTTCGGTCATATTCAGCGTGTCGAGGCTTATGCAGATGATCTTGGTGAACATATTGAAAAGAATTGGCACCTATTTTACACAAGCGAGCCGTACAGCATGGTGACAAACATCGACCCACAGGTAACATATATTGTTAACTCATTGCTCTTCCAGTATGGGTTGCTAATCTATTTTCTTGATCTCCTATCGTTGATTCCATCTCATCATAGTAGTTCACTGGTACATGCTGAAGCCTGAATATGCACCTCCCACTGTTTGGTTTTGCTTGGCAGGAGTTTGAATCAGGATCTGAAGACGAGGAGGATGTAGCGACTCTAGTCTAGAGGAGGAAGGAGTGGTAGCAAATTAAGGAGGCAAGAGCATTGTTAATTTCGCGCTGCTAGCTACGTACAGTATGTACAGGAACAGCAAGATGAGAAACTTCAACCCCCAGGTAATATATATATATATATATATATTAGGGGTTTATATATATATTAGTTAATCTATTTCTGAATCTCTTGTTGTTGATTCCATTCCATCTTAGTAGTTCAGTGGTATACATATGGTAGAGCCTGAATATGCACTTGCCACCATTTCGTTTTGCTTGGCAGGAGTTGTCATGATCGGAAACAGAGTGTGAAGACGTCGAGGATGTAGAAGACAGCCAAGACCAATGACCCTGCCTTGACTCTTGGAGAGGAAGGAGTGACAAGTTAAGGAGGCAGCAACATTCCATTGTTAACTTCCCGCTAGCTCACACAACTTGGCGTGCAGCAAGATTAGTCTAGTAGCTTGCTCCCAGTTTTGTATCCCTCCCAATTTTCTTTGGTTCCTAGTACTAGCAGTGGTTATTTAATTTGGCCTGTATATATGTATATAAGTTAGCTATAGACACCTGCTGGGGACATTAACTGCATGTACCACTGAAGATGGTCTATCATTCGATCCATAAAGAAAGAACCTTTTTGTACTATCAATTCTGACTCCAGGTTGAGACATATGAGAGGAAGGGGTGACAGAATTATTGGTGTCTATTTGTTTGTTGGAAAATATGCATAGACAGAGCCCATAACACAACTGCATATGCATACTAGTTGTCAGTTTTTTCTTGTACCGTGACTTTAGAGCTAGCATATTTCACCTAACTATGAACTGAAAGCTAGCATTACTTACCCTTGATTAACATCTTGATCCAGCAAGAATTCAGGTTTTGAAAATGAAACAGAGCAAAAATAGGGCACTACACAAGTAGCCCTTCCTGGTTTCCACTTGCACAACCAGGGGGCTTTTGTCACTTTATTTCTTTCGTAGGTTTGGTTCTGAAACTTCACACTGATTGACAACAGTAGCACTCAAACAAAACTCAGATAGGCATGTAACCAGATTCTACAACTGAATCTGTAACCAAATTCAGACAAGTAGGCAAAGCAAATTCGGTCCTCACTTACTTGTAGCAGAACGGAGTTGACGAAGTCAGCCAGGTTGACCGACGTACGCAAATCTGCTCCGGTCCATGAAGCCACCTGGTGCTTCCCAGGTCGATGGCCGAACCTGAGTTTTATTTGTATACCAGAGCTGGCTGAATCTGAATATATTTCGCCGGTGGGCCGCAAATCTGCTGCCGTTTCTTGTGCTATGTCAGTCAGTGTTGATAGTCAGTTTGTGTAGCTGAACTTCAAACAAGTTCTCGATTACACAATAAACTGAGTACATGTTGGTTTCTAAAGGTAGAATTTGGGACTTCGAGAAGAAGGTGTCGGGAACGAGTGGAAAAAGAAAGAGGAACAGAGGTTGTCTTCTATTTACACATGCCTCTCACCTAGGCATCGCTTTTCGACAAAATACCAGCCGCTTCAAAGAACCCAAGTAGCCATCTCAAATCGGTGGTTGGCGTCCGTTTGCGCCTGGGCGCCACGGACTCTTCTCCAGTAGCTTGGGCCATGAGCCATGACACATTAGTGCTCCTTTTGAGCTCGTGGATAGATGAAAAAAAATGCCAACTGCAGTGTGAGCAGCCGTTACAGGTTTGGTGGGTGGCCAACTTCTCTATTTGTACTCGTAGACAAATACTACATTTCCTTTTTTGTGGGCAAATTTTAACATGGTCTCTCTTACCTCTTTTTTTTACATGTGAGGTAAGAAGGTAAGAGTCAATCAAGCCATTCATTGATGAGATCAACGGCTAAGATCTATTTTATACTCTTACCTCTCATGTGAAAAGAGAGGGTAAGAGGGACCATGTTAAAACTGCCTTGAAGGCGGTAATATGAAGTACTGATCTTTTAATTAAACTATTGAAGGCGGTAATGAGCATTCATTCATTGCATGTCAACTTTGTGTAGCAGCACATTCACATGATATATATAATCCAACAGTGGTGCGAGCGGTGAAGTGAGCTTAACTAGGTGGGTGCACAAGGATGATATTGAGCGGCTCATATCAGTTGTTTGAAATAAGATTCATTATATTAAAATCTAGCTAGGATTTGGATGCATCAAGAAGGGGAGGAGAATGTCCCTTTGAATTTTCGAAGTCAATGGTGATGGTGAACGGAAGGAAGGATGTGTAGGTATCCTTGGTTGAAATGCAAAGAGAGACTATCATGTGCATAGCCCATCCCATCTGTCACGAATATTTTCTGGGAAACACAGTGACATAGACACACATGTGCCAGGTGCGGTACGTCGATAGGAGAAGGCAATAGGTGTCTCGTCCAACAGCAAGGAAAAACAATGGTGAGGTGAGGGCTGTAGAGGACGAAGAAAAGGGATGAATCATTGGCACCAAGGCCGCAGATCAATGGACGCGAGATGTGGCCGCAATCACGCACTGATCATCTTACCTTGGAAGAACAGGCAACAACAGAGTGCGAGAGTGCTTAGAAGGGTGTGCGTGAAATATGAAGTGCACTCGAAATCTATAACATCTTGCGTTGACAGGAAGTTTGTTCCTCTAGTTCAATTAAAATATTGAGATTGAGATAAAGCACTTGGAAGGTTCCTCACAGTCACACTGATTGAGATTGAGATAAAGCACTAGGAAGCCTAAAACTGAGATAAAGCACTAGGAAGGTTCACCTTGTTGCATGATTGTGAGGAGTTCCGTGTGAGTCATGCATGTCTCCTCTTTGGATGGAGACCATGGCGGTTCCGCATTGTGTTCTTGCAGGCGATATTATCCGAATATCTATCTACAAGCTGCTGACTAGAACACTGCTTTGTGTTCGGGGTGATTTTTTTTATTCTGACCTTTATTGATGGGACTTAGCAATGAATAAATTGTGTTGTTAACGTGTTGAAGTGTTGCCTCCATGCTGATGTTCCGACCTTTATTTGTCGGTCTCGACATTTAGATGAAAATCCGTGTCCTGGCTGGATACAACAAGAAGTCGTTTTGTAAGGCGTTAATATGGAAGAAGTTTTTCTTAAATGACATGGCTTGAGTGGACTGCTGGTGTCAAGTGATTTCTATGCTGCTCGCTTAAATCTCAGGTTTAGGCTTTCCATGGCAGTTTTCTTCGTTGAAGTAGATTTAATTAATTATGCCAGACGACATACGATTCTCACTTCCCCGATTAAATGTGTAGAGTGGCTTCAGTGATATAGAAGTTGGCATTGAGATCCCTATTAGGTTAAGCCGATATCTTCTTCGGAGCATGTACATCAACCAACCCTTCGCTCCTATGTTTTCTTGCAATATTGACATGTATTCATGGTTTCAAGGTTCACATGCATCTTCTATTACTATAAACCTTGCCATGTCCCCGTGCTGGAAGAAAAAAAAAGACAATGACACCAACGTCCTCGAAGAGGTGAAATAATACATTGACATGTTCATACACGCCTCGATGGATGAGCACAAGACCTGCTGCTTCAAGAACACCATTCACAAGGTATTTGTGCCGACACTAAAACTCACGACTTTGCTCGTTCTAGCTTGTTTTCTCTTGCCAATGTTAATGATGAAGCCATTTTTGCTTCGTGCTGATCAGATATATGGGACGCCAATACTTGGCGCATAGAAGTCAGATGCTGCGTAGGGTCAAGATGAAATGGAAAGCACTTCGCCTCTACAGACTAGCGTGTCTCTGTAGAGGAATGTGTTGGCTTTAAGATTACATAGCTGCACGATAGAGGAATGGTGTCCGCTTTTTGCTTTCTGAATCGCTGCTTCTTGAATCAAGAGCCTTTGGTTCTTGCAGATGGAGGATTTGGCAAATCCAAATGGCGTAACTGAAGTTTCCAGATACACATGTGGTTGTTCGGCGGACATTGCCCAGATGCACTATGCAAATCTAAATGGCTAACTGTTGTTTCTGACGCAGTCCATTCTCTAAGGGAGTAATTAACATTGATGAAGATGTGATAAGTCAAATATACCTAACTCTGGGCTTTTACCAGGTAATTATAAAGACAATACACGTCTATTTATATTACTAGAGATGCTATAAACCTTGATGCTACAGTACCATGAATTTACTATAACATAGCGACATGATAAATATCTGACTGCGCCATTCTTTCCAATTAGTTATACTGCAACTACTAGAATGCCACTGCCATAATATATATATCAGAGCATGGCTATCCCTTGTGTAGCTATATATTGTACAAGATCAAATGTGAATGCTAAGTTTCAGCTAGCTTTGGGTTCGAGGATGATTTCCATGTGTCAAATATTTATTTGTAGAAATGGGACACACTGGGAATACTAATTCGAGTGCCTGTGGAGGAGCACGCATGGTAAAATTCTCCATGTCGTTTTGCGCCAACATGATTTGTTTGGTCATCCGAGCTATTAGCCCGGCTTAGATTTCTCGCCCATCTGCCATGGTTGCTCACTATTGATGGCAAGCTAGAGAACTTGTTCCAGGCGATACTCTGGGATCCACGGCCAAAATAACACGGCCCACCGCTCACCTAGGTGCCCTTCCTACCAGCTGCCACAGTGCCACCAGTCTACCATACTAAATTTTTCCAGCGAAGAAAAAAAATTGTTGCACTTTCATCTATCGACCGACTTTAAATAACCTTCAACTTTCCTGCTAAGAGCCCAAGTCTCCAAGTAGGACCTTTTGGCCATGCAAGACCTTCTCTTTCTAGAGAATCACGCTCTTTTAGTGCCAGACTAAGGCTGGTCATAATGATAGTATCATAGGTAATATCATGCATGCCAACTAGGCAATTTTGATGAGGTGTCATAGCATTAAATAAAGAAAGAGAAGGTGTAGTATCATATCATGATACAGTATCATATTAAATGCTAAGCTACCTTGTGTCATGCATGGCAATAAATAAAATACTACATGATACTAATATATGATACTATGCATTAGGGAGGTAGTAACATATACTAGTATCATATGCATGATACTAGTATATGATACTCCCTATTACAACCAGCCTAAGGAATCTCCTACACTTGCTTTCACAGTACCCCTACGAGCAGCCCGGAATCAATGAAGGATTTCGTTCAACAATCACAAACAATAATTAAGCTTATGCCATTATAATAATAAAAATTATCTCTGTGCAATTATTTTCATAAAATAAATGGACAATTGCAAAGGAGAGCAACAATCTTTGGAACAACCAGACAGCTATGGTATCAAATAAACAATTCATCTAGACATCATCATACAGGCAGATTCAGGAGGAAAGCCTGTTATTTTCATTTGTCAATCGTATCTAAAATAAAGATAGTTGTGTTTTTTATGCAGAGGTCATCGAATTTGATTTTGAATTAAGAATATAATTAAATCATAATACAAACATTGATAAAATGATATATTAGGAATAACTGAACTTTCTAGTACATGTGGTGATGCACGTTTTTTACTCTATCTTATAATAGAATTCGGTCAGGTCCAACTTAGTACTCCCTCCGTCCGAAAATATTTGTCATCAAAATGGATAAGAAGGGATGTATCTATAACTAAAATACGTCTAGATACATCCCCTTTTATTCATTTTGGTGACAAGTATTTCCGGAGGGAGGGAGTATCACGCAGTGAAGAAAAAAAATCCAGACCATCTTTCGCAAAATTCAAGGGAACAAAAACTCAATGTTTTCCTTGTTGCATGACTTGTGTTCCTGCATCAATGCTGTCAAAATAAAAAAATTTATTTTAACAAAGTTTATGCCTTGCAGAATTTTAAGGGCATAAGCTACAGTAATAGAAATAAACTAGCTATTCACTCAGATGATTCAACTTTCTAGCCCAGTCTTGACGGAGCTCCACTCAACGTACAAAACTAGTGATTTAACCAATGAGAAACATGGTGCGTGAACCATAAAGAGATAACATGCATATCACTAGCATGGGCAGTAGTCCATGTGTGTATATATATCAGCGTACCAAATTGGCAAGGCATACATATACAAGTCTTCCTAACACTTCCCAAGCCTAGATTATGTGGTGCCGTTGTTGACTTCATGCCATCTTCCCCTTTTTTATGCAAGATTGGAGAATGTCTAGTGAAGGAGTGGAACACATGCAGGGAGCTACACTAGAGAACGGAGGTGGCCAGAAACTTAAGCAAATTTTGCGAGATATGATAAGGGCAATGGACCTCTATATATGTGAGGTTTCTCACTGTTTTTTGTGTTTAAATGTCCATCAATTCGTACACGCCCTACCTAAGAAAAGACGTCACTAGTAGAAAACAGGGCTATGGTCCAGGCCGGGTCAGCCCATTAGTCCCGGTTCAGTCCAGAACCGGGACCAATATGGGCATTGGTTCCGGTTCGTGAGCCCAGGGGGCCGGCCGGGCCACGTGGGCCATTGGTCCCGGTTCATCTGGACCTTTTGGTCCCGGTTTGTGGGATGAACCAGGACCAATGGGCCTCGCTCCTGGCCCACCACCATTGGTCCCGGTTGGTGGCTTGAACCGGGACCAAAGGCTCCCCTTTAGTCCCGGCTCATGTCACCAACCGGGACCAATGAGGTGCCTATATATACCCCCTCGCGCAAGAGCAGAGCACAGTGCTCTGTTTTTTCTGGCCGAGGGGGAGAGGGCTTTGTGGTGCTCTAGCTCATCTCCTATGCACATGAGGTGTTCGATGGAATGCCCGAGCCACACTACTTAAGCTTTCTCCTCTCGAAGCTCGACCTCCAAGCTCCATTTTCCTCGAGATTTGTCTAGATTTAGCGGTCCGTCACGCCCCGTCCCCGTCTTCACCGCCGTCGATCACCCGCGCCGATCTCATCACCGACACCATCGTGGTGAGCCTCTTGTTCTTATCTTCTTTCTGAAAGGAAAAATATTCTTACTTGTATGTTTAGATAGATACTTGTATCATTTTCTTACATTTATTATTGCATCTTATATAGTGCGATGGTTTTGGTATCCGCCCCCGTCGGCCCTCGTCCTGTCTATGATTCGGATTTGGTATGTATATTATCTTTATAACTATTGGTTCATTTATTGTTTATGAAAATTATGCCGACCAACGTGACATAGATTTTATTTATTTAGGATGTATGTGAATCGGAAATGCCAACCGACCCTATTGTCGAGAGGTTAAATTTAGTTGAAGAAGAAAACAATTTGTTGAAGGAAAAAATAAAAAAAATTGAGGAGGAGAAGATGATATTGGAGTTGCATGTTGCGGATGTCGTCAATGATCACAAGATCAAGATGGATGCAATGCGCTTGAAGATTAGAAAGATTAGAAAATATGCCATTCATACTGAGGCTTGGTATCATTATGCCGTTGGATCAATTGTTACCTTGGTTGCGATTATGATCGCATTTGTTTTCGCATTGAAATGTTTTACATAGTTTCAATGTATGGTTTAATTAATTAGATGCTCTGGAGAGCTATATGTTGTTAGATGAGAACTATGTATGCACTTTGGTTTTAATGTGATGATGAACTTCTATTAATTTGGACACTTAATTATATATAATGCACGCAGATGAACCGGCAATGGATGTACGGTGACAGACACACCCGCGAGTACATTAAGTGCGTGCATGAGTTTCTCGATGCGGCTGAGGCAAACAAGCAGAATGGTTTTATGTGTTGTCCATGCACTGAATGTGGGAATACGAGGTCTTACTCTAACCGGAAAATCCTTCACTCCCACCTGCTTTACAAGGGTTTCATGCCACACTATAATGTTTGGACGAGGCACGGAGAAATAGGGGTTATGATGGAAGACGGCGAAGAAGAAGAGTACGATGACAACCATGTGCCCCCTGAATACGGTAATGCTGCAACAGGGGGAGCTGGTGAAGATCAAGAGGAACCAGACGATGTGCCCAATGATGCTGCCACGGGTGAAGCTGTTGAAGATCAAGAGGAACCAGACGATGTGCCCGATGATGATGATCTCCGCCGGGTCATTGTTGATGTAAGGACGCAATGCATTAGTCAAAAGGAGAAGCTGAAGTTCGATCGCATGTTAGAGGATCACAAAAAAGGGTTATACCCCAATTGCGCAATCTCCACCCTCCTCCGTCGGACGCCCTCTCCGCCGCCATCTCCACCCACCCGCGCCGCGCCGCCGCCATCTCCACCCTCCTCCGTCGGACGCCCTCTCCGCCGCCGCCATCTCCACCCCCCTCCGTCGGACCCCCCACCCGCGCTGCTCCACCCCCTCCTCCGCGTCGTTGCCCCACTGGTCGCCACCTCGCCCCGACCTGCCCTGCCCCGCCGGCCGCCACCTCGCCCCCATCCCGCGCCCCGGCCCTGCCTGGCTCCGCCCCATCGGTCGCCTCCTCGCCCCGGCCCTGCCTGGCTCTGCCTCGCCCCGGCCCTGCCTGGCTCTGCCTCGCCCCAGCCCTGCCGCTCCGGTGAGACCTTCACCTTTTTTTTTTCTGTTTTTAGATAGATAGATTGTTACATATATAGATAGATCGATAGATAGATCAATAGATAGATAGATTGTTAGATAGATAGATTGTTAGATATATAGATAGAGATAGATAAATTTTTTGTTCGATGAGTTGAATCGATGATGATGATGAATAGACAATGATGATGAATATATTGTTGATATTGTTAGTTGTGATGATGATGATGATGAATATTTATTTAATATTGTTAGTTGTGATGATGATGATGAATATGTGATGAAATAACCCTACATGATTCAAGAATAAATGAATGCACCTAAATTTGTGAGTTGATGATGAATATGCTTTATGAGTTGTGATGTTCTAAATTTTTGTCGCTTTGGAATTTGCAGGTTTGTTAGAGTTTCATGTCGGTGGAGTGATCGTCATCGGAGTTGTTGGTCAAGGATCGTCCCTCCTCTGTTCGACTACTTCCTCTACAGCCGAGGGTGAGCTACGAATCCACCTACACCTCCTACGCTCTTTTAATCATGTCACTAGATTTCATTTTCAAGTCAACTGGCGTACCCTAGGCGTCTCCCGTCCGAAAGGTTTGCATCGATAAATATGCATTCAATTGCATATTTATCACCGCAGCTCTTTCGGATTGTCCTGCGTTTTCCACGGACAGCCCGAGGATGTGTAGATTGGGTATGTTCTCCATGTTCTACCCCGTTCCGAGACAGGATTTCGGCGGCGCCTCCCCGTTGTTCCCCGTTGTTCCGAGACAGGATTTGCCGAGACGTGTATCTGGAGAACAGCGGGGAGGTGCTGCCGAAATTTTGTCTCGGAACGGGGTAGAATGGAGAACTTACTCAATCTACACATTCTCGGGTGGGATTAGGACCCATCTTTACCTATTAGAAATGTAGGTGGATTAAACGCGGTAGAAACTGAAAATTTGATGTGATTAATTTAAGTGAATCATTAATTATGTTGTGTGGGTTGCAAAAAAGCAGAGGATGGCAGATAATCAGTGGATGTACAGTGGTTTTATCCGTCGGAATCGAGTAACATCAGAGTGGATCGCGAAAACCGATGTGTATTTGAAGGAGATATTCCGTCGTCCAATGAGAATTATCCCACCATGCCCCTGTGCGAGATGTGCCAGATGTCACCGTAGAAATCAGACGGACATGAGTGAGCATCTTCGCACGCACGGATATATGCCAAACTTTGACATGCCACCGATAAACATAGCCGAGCAGGACCGTGGTAGAGAGGAGGTGATGCGACAATGCATCGATGGATATGAGGACGACGGGGTCAGGGACATGCTAGATGATGTCGTTGTTGCAGAAACGGCAAATGCGACACCTTCAGAGAATGAACCGGAGGAGCCGGAGGCAACCGCAAAGGCCTTCTTGGAGGTCTTGGCCTCATCGAAGAAACCTCTTTATGCGGGTGCGAAAATATCTCAGCTGGATGCCATCTCGCAACTGATTGCAGTCAAGGCTGAGTACGGCTGTAGCCAGAAATGCTTCGAAGCATTCCTGGGAGTATGGGCTAACAGCCTCCCTGAGGGTCATGAACTGCCGAAAAGCATGTACGATACAAAGAAAATCATGAAGGCACTCTCTATGGATTATGAGAAAATAGATGTTTGCCCGAAGAATTGCCTTTTGTTTAGGCACGAGTATGCGGATGACAAGTACTGTCGGAAGTGCGGTTCGTCTCGGTACATTGAGGTGGTCGGTGAGGATGGTGAGAAAAAGCAGCTAACCATCCCTGTTAAGGTTCTTCGGTATCTTGATTTTATAAAAAGACTGCAGCGCCTTTTCATCACGAAGGAGTCTGCCAAAATGATGAAGTGGCACAAGGAAGGTATAAGGTACAATCCAAAAAAAATCATACATCCATCGGGAGGGGAAGCATGGAAGTCATTCGATGAAGAATACCCCGAGGAAGCAGCTGAGGCTGGGAATGTCAGAATAGCCATATCAGGTGATGGGTTGAATCCATATGGTATGTCGTCCAATCCATACAGCTGCTGGCCTGTGTTTGTAATTCCGCTCAATCTTCCTCCCGGTGCCTAATGCAACGGAAGACCATGTTCTTGTCGCTCATCATTCCGGGGCCTGACTACCCGGGGAAGCAATTGGGTGTGCTTATGCAGCCGCTTGTGGATGCTTTGCACCATTCTTGGTACTTTCCGAGGTTGACATATGACCGGGATCTGCAGAGAAATTTCTTGATGAAAGTTTGGTTGCACTATTGCATGCATGACTTTCCCGGCTATGCTCTATTCTGCGGATGGTGTACAAGCGGTAAGATGCCATGCCCAGTGTGCATGCAGGCTCTGCGAATGATTTGGCTGAGTAAGGGTGGCAAGTATGTAGCCTTTGACCTGCATCGACAGTTCCTCCCGCCAGACCATCCAGATAGGGAAGACAAGAAGAACTTCACGAAAGGCCGGGTTGTTCATGAAGTAACCGAGATTCCAACATTTTCGGGGGCAGATGTTCTTGCTCAGCTAAAAGCTCTCAAGCCTAAAGTCGAAGGCAAAGGCAAAGCCAAAGCCAAAGGCTTCGAGGGATATGGTGAGACGCACAACTGGACGCACATTACCCCCTTCTCGCAGCTTCCCTATTTCAAGGACCTCAAACTTCCTTACAATATTGATGTGATGCACACCGAAAAGAATGTGGCAGAGTCACTTTTCCACACGATCCTCAACATTCCTGATAAGACGAAGGATAACGTAAAAGCTAGAGCCGATCAACAGAGAATTTGTGATAGACCACGCCTGAACAAGAAGCCTCCCACAGGCGGTCGTAAAAACTGGTTCAAGCCAGATGCTGACTTTGTCCTTAAACCGCCAGAAAAAAAAGAAGTACTTATCTGGCTGAAACAAATTTTGAAGTTCACCGATGGTTATGCATCGAATATAAGTAAGGGAGTCAATCTTTCAACGGGCAAAGTGACCGGCCTGAAGAGTCATGACTACCATGTATGGATTGAGCGGATAATGCCGGTGATGGTTCGAGGCTATGTCCCCGAGCATGTCTGGCGAGTGTTTGCCGAGCTTAGCCATTTCTTCCGCACGCTCTGTGCTAAAGAAGTAAGTAAAGAGGTGATTGAAAAATTGCATAAGAAGGCACCAGAGTTGATAGTCAAGCTAGAGAAGATCTTTCCGCCAGGCTTCTTTACTCCGATGACACATCTCATTCTGCACCTCGCGAACGAGGTATTGTTGGGGGGCCCTGTGCAAAATCGCTGGCAGTACGGCCCTGAGAGGCAGAACAAGCATCTCCGACGGAAATGTGGAAACAAAGCTAAGATTGAAGCTTCCATAGCTGAGGCAGTTATCCTAGAGGAGGTGTCAGACCTCAGGACATCATACTATCCAGACCATGTTCCCCATCTGCATAACAAGGTGCCTCGATACAATATAGAAGAGCCCAAGTATCAACCCAGGCTCGATCTATTCAACGCGCAAGGTGGGAGGGCTGGGGCCTCGAAATCTTATAACATGCCACGACAAGAGTGGGAGGACCTCATGTTCTATATCTTGCACAAAATCAAGGAAGTTGAGGAAGTGTGGATGAGGTAATACCACTACACCATTCCTTTATGTCTTCCACATCATCATGTTTCATGTTCACTTAGTCCCGGTCTAACACCGCTTATCTTTTTTTAGTGATTTCGTTCAAGAGGAATGGACGGGAGTGAATCCTCCTACTGAGGCGGAGGCACTTACTCTTCTCCGTCATGGAAACCCTGGACGTAAAAATTTTGTTGCTTGGTTCATGGAGAAAGTAATTTTCCACAATCCCCTGTTAAATACCTACTTCAACATTTATTAGTTAACCGAACTAATGCACGCAACAATTTCCATTATACTTGTAGGGAAAAGATTCGAACATATCTATGGATGATGAATTGAGATGGGTTTCCATGGGTTTTGACCCTGCCGTCGTGACATGTAAAAAGTATGATGTGAATGGGTATCGCTTCCATACAGAGGAGCACCAAAACAGCCGCCCCGATCCCAAAACTATAAATACTGGAGTGTACACCCCCGGTCAAAATTCAGTAGACTACTACGGAAGGGTACAAAATATATACGAGGTTAAATTCCGCCAGGGGCGTGAGACCCTAAGTCTGCCTGTGTTCAAATGCCGATGGTTCGATCCGCAGGAGGGGGTAAAACATACGCCTTCCATTGGTTTGGTCGAAGTTAAACCATCAACCGTCTATGCCGGAGCCGATCTCTTCATTGCGGCTACCCAAGCTACACAAGTATATTATCTGCCTTACCCATGCCAGAAAGTGTATCTAAAGGGCTGGGAAGTTGTGTTCAAGGTGTCGCCACATGGTAAGCTACCAGACCCGAATGAAGACGATTACTACAACATTAACCCCATGACATACGAGGGAGTGTTCTATCAAGAGCAACCTGATGATGATGATGATGATGATGATGTGGTTAGAAACGATGACGCTAGACCATTAGGTGATGATGATGTGGACCCAAACGTCGACGATGCATGGAATGATGGTGAGACCATTGTCAATGAAAATGACATACTTATGCTAGAAAAGTTAAACGAAAACGCTGACGACGAGGAAGAGCCTCCACCTCCGTCGGACAACGAAGATGATATGATTGATAGTGATGATGAGACGGACCGAGAAAGAGGTTACAACAGTGATGATTCATATGGGTTCTAGCAGATGTATGTTTCAAGTATTTTTTTCTATAGTTTAGGAATATGCCTTTTTATGCATTTTTATTAATGTGTTTATTATCATGCCTTTCCTTCATTCATTAATTTACTAATTGCTTTTTCTCTTTTCAATGCAGGTTCGTGGAACATGGGAAAGGGGAAGGCCGACGGCGTGGGTTTCCTACGCAAGGTCGTCGGCCTGCCTAGTCGGAGTGGTCGAGCACGTAATCCTCCCCCTCGGCTACTTGACGATGACTCCTCACAGGGAGGTCGAGGGAGAGGTGCCCCTAGAGGAGGAGGGGGCGGGGGGAGAGCCTCTAAAGGACGAGGTGCTGGGGGGAGAGCCACTACAGGGGGTCGCGGCCAGAAAGAGCGCACCCTCACCGACTTAGGGGTGTTGTCTTCGAGGCCCTCCTCTAGTGAGGTACCCTCATCTAGTGAGGCAGGCGAGGAGGAGGAGGAGGAGGAGGCAGGCGAGGAGGAGGAGGAGGAGGAGGAGGTTGGGGAGGGGGAGGCAGGTGAGGAGGAGGGTGGTGGCGGGGATGATGGTGGTGACGGGAAGGGGGTTGACACGAAGGGGTGGCTGCGTGGCAACGCAAAGCTACCAAAGCAGGTTCCTGCTACTGAGGAGCAGAAGTGGCTCATTGAGCCCACGGGAAAAGAGTAAGTGGTTCATTATGTTGCTTGTCACATGCTTATTCCGGTTGTTATTTATTTTTCTTGTCACATGCTAATAGTTCATTCTTTTGCAGCAACTGGATATATTCTAAAGGGGTCCGTATTCCCAACGGCCTCATCACCGTCTTGCTGAAGTTATATTGGCCGGGGTTGTACTGTCCTGATCCAATCAGGCAGCCGGACCATCGGGTTTTGGCCACGAGCTGGGACCACTGGGAAGCGGCCCGCCACGCGGACCATGAGACCGATGCCAAGGCCGTGATCACTACTTTCTGGGTGAGTTCTCTTCAGAAGCACAAGTCCATTCTAGTTTCATGAATGATTTAACTCATGGCTTCTCCCATTCTTGTTTCATGCATGATTGTAGAAATACTATCGAGTTCTTCCGGAGCACAGGGCTAGAGCGGACCAGATCGTGCTGCGCCAATGCAAGAAGAAGGCCCGCCAGATGCAGTACGAGGTGCGCTATGTGGCCATCTCCACATACTACCACGACTATCTTGGTGTGAAGATGACCAAGGAAGAAGCGCGGAGGATGGGCATTACCTTGGAGAGGCCCGAGTTCTTGGCGGTAAGTATAAAAGATTTTTCATTATGCTTTCATTATGCTTTCATTACCTTGTGGTACATTATGCTTTATGCTTTATGCTTTATGCTTCCATAACACCAATTTGGACACACCTACATGCCATTATGCTTTTATTATGTAGGTGTGTCCAAATTGGTGTTATGGAAAAGACGAGTCCTGGGCGGCATTGGTGGATCTTTGGTGTGATGAGGATGGAGCCTGGGCGGCTATGAGAACCCAAAATAAGGCTAACCGAGGGACGGAGGGAGTACATGCTCAGGGAAACCGAAACCACTATCTCCACAAGGCAGTTAATGTATGACTAACCCCATTAAACATTCTTCTTCTTCTATTTACCATCACTTTCTTATGTATGACTAACCTCTGTTTGGTGGTGCAGGAGGAGAAACTGAAGCGGCTGCTCTCACACATGCAGGCGTGGGAGATCGCCCATACGCGGAAGGACCCCAAGCCTGGCGAGCCCAAGTACTACGGCAAGAAGACCGAAGGGAGGAAGAAGGCCTACTCCGAAGCGTATCTGGAGTTACATCCTGACACACCTGACCCCATTGCGGCGCCTCTGGACGACATGGCGGTGGTGAGGATGGGGCCCAAGGAGCACGGTCGGGATGCGGTTCTCGATGCTGTGATCACTCCTAGTATCTCCTACACACAGCTTCGTCGGATCGACCCGAGCCTGAGCCAGCGCACGAGCCAGCCAGTGACTAGTACACAGTCCCTCTTTCAGGAGCAACAATCTGTAAGTATTTTCCCTCTTATCTTCATTTCTCACTTCATTTTCCGCATTTAGTAGTTTTATGAGTTCCATCATGTCATACCGTAGGCCTACATGGAGTACACACGCCATGAGACCATGGCGTGGCATCAGAGGCTTTATGAACACCAAGTGCAGAGGGATAGCCAGATGCAGCAGGCTTTTCAGGATATGGCGGCCGGCAGGTGTCCTCAGTTCCCTACAGCACAATGCCCTCCAGCACAACCAGTGCTGATGAGCTTTGTGGAGTTTGTGGCACAGAACGCTGGCCCCTCGCCGGTTAGTTCATCCCCAATCTATTCACCCAAAGCATGTCATGCCTTTCAACACAGTCATAAATCCCGTGCATATGTCTTTTCAACATGCAGGGAACAGATGGATCTACCGTTGGCGGTGGTCTTCGCAGCACTCCGGAGACACGGAGCCCGACCACTCCGATCCACGGAGGCGGAGGCGGTAGCGCTGCCGCTAGCACTGATGACCTGGACTTTGGCCGTCTTGGCGGTGACGACCTCCGCGGTGCTCGATGATGCTTGAGATGTGATGATGATGCTTGAGATGACTTGTGTGTGCTGATGATCATTTAGCTGACTTGTGTGATGATGCTTATGCTTACATTCGTTGATATGCTTATGCTTGTGTGATGATGATCTATTGTTGTCATGATGCTTATGCTTATGTTCGTTGATATGTGCTGCTGATATGTGCTGTTATATATGTGATGTTATCTGAATTGAACTGATTTGAAAACAAACAGAAAAAAGAAAAAAATATTAAAAGCAAACTATGCCGACGGCTAGGCCGTCGGCATAGGGCCAGCGTGAGCTCCCAGTTGCTGACACGTGGGCACCTATGCCGACGGCCTAGCCGTCGGCATAGTTTGAAATTAAGCCGACGGCCTGGCCGTCGGCATAGGTACACACGTGTCAGCAACTGGGATCTCCGTTTGAAGGACTATGCCGACGGCCAGGCCGTCGGCTTAATCTCAGACTATGCCGACGGCAGGGCCGTCGGCATAGCCCTGGCCCACGAGCAGCGGCCGGTCGGCACGTGGCACTTCTATGCCGACGGTCTAGCCGTCGGCACAGTTTTCTGCTAAGCCGACGGCCAGGCCGTCGGCATAGGGGTGCCACGTGGAGACAAGTGGTTGGGCAGACTTGACGGCGGCCGCCATTAGGCGATAACGTTGCCGACGGCCTTCGCCGTCGGCATAGATGTACGGACACCGTCGGGATAGGTCTTATGCCGACGGCCTTTCTATGCTGACGGCCTTTCTGGCTACGCCGACGGATATTTTGCCGACAGCCCTATGCCGACGGGGGCCGTCGGCATAGGCCTGTCCCGACGGCCATTCAGGGCTATGCCGACGGCGTGCGATTCCGGTAGTGCTACTTGCTCTAAACATCTGCCAGGACCAAGGAAGAAGATCCATCTCTCTGCTCCTCAGCTGATCGATTCAAGGTACTTGCTTAATTTCAGCTCCAGCAGAATACTAACTTTATCATGCATCTCTATGTTTTTCCTCGAATCGACTCCTTTTTCCATCATAGTGATCACTAGTCTACCATTACACATAGTTATACACCATATATAGTTGGTGCTAGTGCTTTTTCTGTACTAATTACTTGTTGTTTACGGGTGATTTCACTGGTTAACGGATCGATCTGCTAAATGGATAGCACCATCACCCGTAAGTTTGTAACTGAACAAAGAACCGATTATGCCACGCACCACTTGAGCAACAAGGTAGCAAGTGTAACAATACATGGGTTGTCACACGTTTCTCTTTTGTGGAACAATACATGCATGGGTTGATTGCCGCATCCTGTTGGATCGCTTGTAGGCTGTAGCTGTTGGGCAGCAACTTGCGTCTCTATCTATCTGACTACTTTTCAAACTATATATCTACTAGTATTTGTTAAGAGAATAAAAACGAGCTATTTCTGGTACAAAGCCTCGTGTTCTCTGCCATTTCCACATTTTCTGATAAAGGCTGTCTTTATTTGACTCATAACATAGCTTCAATGGATACAATCATAATGAACATACACCCAGCCTCTGCATAATTAGAATGCACATAGCCAACACGACACATACACACACACAAATTGATCACGCCGGCAAAAAGCAAAGTCATACAAGACCAAAACTATGCCTAGACGGAAAGAAAAATAAAATGAAACAACAATTGACGAAATATAGCAGTGACCATCAGCGCCAACCATCTCTTGACAACACAAAAACTACGACAAGGGTTTTCCAAAAACGATGCCTCCATGAAGGGAACGACGTAAATGCGTCGCCATCGCCGGATCCAACCACCAAAGGTCGGATCATGGTTTTCACCCTGAAGATCAAATCCGAGCAATACCATCATCAGGGTAATGACGCAAAGAACGCCTCCATTGCCAGGTCTCTCCAACTAGGGTCAGACCAGAGTTTTCACCTCAGAGCTCAAGACTGAGTACTCGAGAAATACCGCCCAATCAAGTCAAATAGTGTTGTCTCCTCCACTTGCCTCGATCCCAATAGTTGCATACGTGCACTGTCCTTACGACGAGCAATGACCACGTCCATACTGGTAGGCTGACGAGACTCGAGAAGAGCTACTCGCTACCACGCCCATCGGTTCTAGTTTGGGACACTCTGGAGGCCTGCACCATCCTCATAAGTGGCAGCCAAGGCTGATCTGCATGAGACGACAGCACCACTCACAGCCACTATCTTGTCGTCCTCACCTATGGACGTAGATCATACAAATTTAATCCTCTCAGGTGGCCACCGTGGCCGATGACCGCCCATCAGCATGTTGGCCAGATTCATGGCGCCACCTGACCTAGCGCCCGAGCCCAAGCAGAAGACCACCATGACCATGCCTCCCCTCCCTTCAGGAGATGCGGGCGACGACAGCAACAACTGCTCTCGAGCCGCCGCCTCAACCTGCCACGCCGCAACGTCAAAGAGCCACTCCAGGAGCATGGGCATGGCATGAGCACGCTGCACACTCTCAGGATGGATCTGCACTTCCCAATCATGCAGCGGAGCTTCTCTGGATGGAAAAGCCACAGGAGGTGGCCGTTCGGACCAGTGCGAGCAGATATCCACTCTTTCACGGGGAAAAGAGGAATGGATCTCGTGCTCTGCCGAGGAATTACCGGCACCGCGAGGCTCCCTCCATTGGTGAACATGCCATCCATGAATGGCGGTAACTTGCATCTTTGATGCCCATCTGGCCACCCAATAGCCATGCAAAGGTCAGATTGAACCCCACATGTACCGCCGCCGCCGCTTCAACTTCCACCTTCACGGCATCCAAGCCGCCGCTGCACCTCATCAAGTGTTGCCTAAATTGCCACGGGGATGGAGCCCCACTGCCGCCGTCAGCCGCGCCGGCGAGCCGGCGACGGCGAGGGAAGGAAGCACGGGGAACTGCCGAGGAAAACGGATCGAGTCGCAGCCTGAGTCGCCCAGGCGGACGACGCGGGGGCACTTTTTTTCCGAGAGCTTACATTACCAAAACTGTTCTCTGCCATTTCCACATGGAGTTCAGCCACTAGCAAAGATCTAGAGCTCCGATCTCTCCAATTGATACAAGGTAATTAATTCAAGTTGGCTCGTTCTTTAGCTTCCAGCGGTGAACACCGCCAAGGACGCCCAGACGGGTGCGCCGGTCCTCGCATTCAGGCGACAGACAGTTGCAGCTGCTCCCTGATCTGTATCAAGCCACAGTTTACTTCAGACTTATAGTTATTCTCTGCTGACTGAATCCGTCGTTTGTAGCATACAATTGTTGGAAATGTGTAAATGGTGCTGCTTGGTAATACAGAGGACTCATTAATTTTAACTGCATGTTTCTCTTCAGTACCAGCTAAAAGCGTGAGCAAACCCTGCAACTACTTCCGAGAGAGCAATGGAAATCTATCTAGTTTTTGCGCTGGACTAAGGGTGATCCCAAGATCCATCTCTTATCAGATCCAGCCTATTCAAGGTACTTACCTGATTCCAGCTACACCACACTTTCTAGCCATGTTTTTCTCTCTGATACTGTTGATCTTGTGCATTTCCGTTTGAATTGTTGGTGTTTGAGTTCAAGGTAAATACTACATTATTTTTATTTCAAGCCAAATTAGAGTGCACTATCTTCTAGTTTGCAGGCCACATTTTCCCTTTAGATTTGTTACCGGTGTCTAGGGACTGAATGTGATTATCCTTCCTGTTAGCATGAGGTTTTTTATGTGAAAAAACGAGGTAGTAATACATAGGACTAATTTCTATTTGCATGCTTCTTTTTAGTGCCAGCTCAAGAGTGTGCGCACCCTGCAACAAATGGCGGGGGTTCTGGATGCTTTGGCATCCTACGTGACCAGCATGCTTGCTGAAATGGCCAAAGAGGAGGTGGCCATGCTCATCGGCGTATCCGACGGGATAACAGACCTGAGCATCAAGCTTGGGGACCTCAAGAATTTCCTTGCTGATGCTGATAGGAGGAACATCACCGATGAGAGTGTGCGGGGGTGGGTGGGTGAACTGAAGCGTGCCATGTACCTAGCCACCGACATCGTCGACCTATGTCAGCTCAAGGCCATGGAGCAAGGTCAAACAAAGGACAGGGGGTGCCTTAACCCTCTGCTCTTTTGCATGCGGAATCCCATCCATGCTCATGACATTGGCACCCGCACAAAGAAACTCAACCAAAATTTGGATGATATTTGCAAGAGGGGCAAGAGTTTGAAATTTATCAAGCTAGAAGCCTACGAAGACCAAAATACAACCCGATCTCTCGCCACTAACCGCAAAACTGATTCGTTGATCGAGCGGTCAGGTGCAGTTGGTGCGAAGATCGAGGAGGACCTGAGGGCACTTGCGGAGGTACTTACAAGGGAGGCTGCTAGCAACAAGAGTGATTGCTTCATGGTGGTCGCCATTGTTGGTGTCGGCGGGATTGGGAAGACCACCCTCAGCAAGAAGGTCTTCAATGATGATAGTATCAAAGGCAAGTTCACTAAGAAGATATGGCTTAGCATCACCAAAGATTTCAATGATGTTGAGCTATTGAATAAGGCTATCATCGCCGTTGGTCAAGACCTACCTGCAGCTGGAGGAGCTCGAGACAGAGACCTACTTGTCGGTGCTCTCAGTAATGCCATCAGGGACAAGAAGTTCTTTCTTGTACTAGATGACATGTGGGGTGTCGATGCATGGGACAAATTTACTGATGGCTCCTTTTAGCTACGGTGGTCCCAGTAGCAAAGTCCTTGTTACCACAAGACATGACACGGTTGCCCTAAGCATGAAAGCTGTGCACTATCACCATGTTGACAAACTAAGTGCTAAAGATGCATGGTTATTGCTCAAGAAGCAGGTCAGCATACATACTTACTAGCAGTCACCTCTTATTACACTTAATATTTAATAATCTAGCAGTACTAAAGCACTGTTTGATAAATACTACAGCATGTACTAGTGCTAATTTGTTGTGAATAGGCAGTACACAAACTGATGCTTGTGAACAGTGGGCTTTGTGTGTTCAACACATTAAACTTCATGCACTTTCGATGCTTCCTTCAATCTATATGTGTAATAGTCCACCATGCACATGTGATACATTATGTGAAGTTAACAACTTATTTGAATAACTATATTGAAATGTACCTTTATTATTACAACATACATATGCAGCTATAGACGAAGATATCAATTTTTCTTGGCACTTCAAATTAGGTATTATAATGACCACCTTTTTGTTAGTATATCTCAACGATCTAGCAACTGCGTGAAAAAAACAGTGCCACTAGACACTGCAAATGCAGTGTGTGTCTGTTATTAACTATATATTTTTTTTGCAAATATTAACTATATATTTCTACTCCTTGCAGGTAGTCACAACAGAAAAAGATGAACCCGAGATTGAGATTCTAAAGGATATTGGCTTGCAGATTATAGAAAAATGTGATGGTCTACCACTTGCTGTAAAGGTGATGGGAGGGCTATTATGCCAGAGGGAGAAAAATCAACGTGCTTGGCAAAAGGTTCTAAACGGTGATTTATGGTCAGTATCTCAAATGTCAGAAGAGCTAAATTATGCAATATGTCTTAGCTATGAGGACTTACCATCTTGCTTGAGGCAATGCTTTCTGCACTTCTCCCACATACCTATAGTTTTACCGTCAGATGTGATTGTCGGCATGTGGATCAGTGAAGGGTTTGTACACGGAAACACAGATGAATTAGAAGAATTGGGACATCAGTACTATAGGCAACTGATACTAAGGAACCTTATAGAGCCAACTCCATATGGTATTGGACAATATCTTTGCAGCATGCATGATGTTGTTCGCTCATTTGCTCAATTTGTAGCTAGAGATGATGCGCTGATAGTTCATAAAGGAGAAAAAATGAACACGGAACTTAGTTTGCAAGGGTTTCTTAGGTTGTCCATAGAAACCAAAGGAATGGAATCAGATGAATGTGAGTGGAGAAGTTTACGAGAGCATAAATCACTTAGATCATTGATGTTAATTGGGAATTTGAAGATTCATTCGGGTGATTCATTGGAAACATTTTCAAGCCTACGGATGCTACATATAGAATCCACAAAGTTTGCTGTCTTGGCCGAATCTCTGTATCAGCTTAAACACTTGAGGTATCTAACATTAAAAAAGTGCAATGACCTAAATAGGCTGCCCGAGAACATCCATAGGATGAAATTCTTACAACACATTAGTCTTGAGGATTGTGAGAGTGTAGTGAAACTTCCCCATAGCATTGTGAGGTTACATGAACTGAGACATCTTGATCTTGATGGCACATGTGTAAATAGTATGCCCAAAGGGTTATGTGCTCTCATGAATTTGAGGACACTATATGGGTTCCCAGCCAATGTGGATGGTGATTGGTGTAGTCTGGAAGAGCTTGGGCCTCTTTTAAAGCTTAGGGCCATTGGATTAGTGAATCTACAGAATGTTTGAGATGCCTTATTCGCTACAAAGGTCAGGCTTGGTGAAAAGGTCAATCTTATCATTCTGAGCCTCGACTGCAGGAGTCGACATGGCAGCAATGAATTGATCAAAGATGGAGTGTCTGAGAAGGACCAAGGAATGATTGAGAAGGTGTTTGATGGCCTCTATCCTCCGCCTTGCATAGAAGATATTCGTATCGACAACTATTATGGGTGCCAGCTCCCAAGATGGATGAGGGACACATCAACGACACTCCTCAAGTCCTTGAAGTTTCTAATGCTGCACGACCTGGCTTGCTGCACTCAACTCCCCGATGGACTGTGCCAGCTCCCTTGTTTGGAGTTCCTACAGGTACGAAGGGCTGTAGCAGTCAAGCGTGTGGGTCCTGAATTTGTGCAGCCCAGTAGTCACCATCATCATCCTTCATCCCGGGTTGTGGTTGCTTTTTCAAGACTGCACAAGATGGTCTTGGATGAAATGGTGGAATGGGAGGAGTGGGAGTGGGAGGAGGAAGTGCAAGCTATGCCTGTCTTGGAGGATCTTCTTATTCAGAGTTGCAAATTGAGGTGTATCCCTCCTGGCCTTGCCACACATGCAAGGGCTTTGAAAAAGTTAACCATATACACCATACAGGGCCTTCAGTCTGTTGAGGACTTTGCTTCCGTAGTCGAGCTTGACCTATTTAACTTACCCAACCTGACTAATATCTCCAATTTCCCCAAGTTGCAAAAGCTTGGGATCGATTGCTGCCAGAACCTTGAGTCTCTGCAGGGGATGGATCAACTCCGAAGACTCGTGTTGACAGTTCACTATGACAAACCAATCCCGTCATACCTGCAAACTGTAAAGCCAAGTCATTTGTTGTTAGACTGCGGCCCAGAGGCACTCGCTTGCATGGCTTTGGGAAAAACTGGTCTCGTGTGGGACAAGTTCGGTCATATTCAGCGTGTCGAGGCTTATGCAGATGATCTTGGTGAACATATTGAAAAGAATTGGCACCTATTTTACACAAGCGAGCCGTACAGCATGGTGACAAACATCGACCCACAGGTAACATATATTGTTAACTCATTGCTCTTCCAGTATGGGTTGCTAATCTATTTTCTTGATCTCCTATCGTTGATTCCATCTCATCATAGTAGTTCACTGGTACATGCTGAAGCCTGAATATGCACCTCCCACTGTTTGGTTTTGCTTGGCAGGAGTTTGAATCAGGATCTGAAGACGAGGAGGATGTAGCGACTCTAGTCTAGAGGAGGAAGGAGTGGTAGCAAATTAAGGAGGCAAGAGCATTGTTAATTTCGCGCTGCTAGCTACGTACAGTATGTACAGGAACAGCAAGATGAGAAACTTCAACCCCCAGGTAATATATATATATATATATATATTAGGGGTTTATATATATATTAGTTAATCTATTTCTGAATCTCTTGTTGTTGATTCCATTCCATCTTAGTAGTTCAGTGGTATACATATGGTAGAGCCTGAATATGCACTTGCCACCATTTCGTTTTGCTTGGCAGGAGTTGTCATGATCGGAAACAGAGTGTGAAGACGTCGAGGATGTAGAAGACAGCCAAGACCAATGACCCTGCCTTGACTCTTGGAGAGGAAGGAGTGACAAGTTAAGGAGGCAGCAACATTCCATTGTTAACTTCCCGCTAGCTCACACAACTTGGCGTGCAGCAAGATTAGTCTAGTAGCTTGCTCCCAGTTTTGTATCCCTCCCAATTTTCTTTGGTTCCTAGTACTAGCAGTGGTTATTTAATTTGGCCTGTATATATGTATATAAGTTAGCTATAGACACCTGCTGGGGACATTAACTGCATGTACCACTGAAGATGGTCTATCATTCGATCCATAAAGAAAGAACCTTTTTGTACTATCAATTCTGACTCCAGGTTGAGACATATGAGAGGAAGGGGTGACAGAATTATTGGTGTCTATTTGTTTGTTGGAAAATATGCATAGACAGAGCCCATAACACAACTGCATATGCATACTAGTTGTCAGTTTTTTCTTGTACCGTGACTTTAGAGCTAGCATATTTCACCTAACTATGAACTGAAAGCTAGCATTACTTACCCTTGATTAACATCTTGATCCAGCAAGAATTCAGGTTTTGAAAATGAAACAGAGCAAAAATAGGGCACTACACAAGTAGCCCTTCCTGGTTTCCACTTGCACAACCAGGGGGCTTTTGTCACTTTATTTCTTTCGTAGGTTTGGTTCTGAAACTTCACACTGATTGACAACAGTAGCACTCAAACAAAACTCAGATAGGCATGTAACCAGATTCTACAACTGAATCTGTAACCAAATTCAGACAAGTAGGCAAAGCAAATTCGGTCCTCACTTACTTGTAGCAGAACGGAGTTGACGAAGTCAGCCAGGTTGACCGACGTACGCAAATCTGCTCCGGTCCATGAAGCCACCTGGTGCTTCCCAGGTCGATGGCCGAACCTGAGTTTTATTTGTATACCAGAGCTGGCTGAATCTGAATATATTTCGCCGGTGGGCCGCAAATCTGCTGCCGTTTCTTGTGCTATGTCAGTCAGTGTTGATAGTCAGTTTGTGTAGCTGAACTTCAAACAAGTTCTCGATTACACAATAAACTGAGTACATGTTGGTTTCTAAAGGTAGAATTTGGGACTTCGAGAAGAAGGTGTCGGGAACGAGTGGAAAAAGAAAGAGGAACAGAGGTTGTCTTCTATTTACACATGCCTCTCACCTAGGCATCGCTTTTCGACAAAATACCAGCCGCTTCAAAGAACCCAAGTAGCCATCTCAAATCGGTGGTTGGCGTCCGTTTGCGCCTGGGCGCCACGGACTCTTCTCCAGTAGCTTGGGCCATGAGCCATGACACATTAGTGCTCCTTTTGAGCTCGTGGATAGATGAAAAAAAATGCCAACTGCAGTGTGAGCAGCCGTTACAGGTTTGGTGGGTGGCCAACTTCTCTATTTGTACTCGTAGACAAATACTACATTTCCTTTTTTGTGGGCAAATTTTAACATGGTCTCTCTTACCTCTTTTTTTTACATGTGAGGTAAGAAGGTAAGAGTCAATCAAGCCATTCATTGATGAGATCAACGGCTAAGATCTATTTTATACTCTTACCTCTCATGTGAAAAGAGAGGGTAAGAGGGACCATGTTAAAACTGCCTTGAAGGCGGTAATATGAAGTACTGATCTTTTAATTAAACTATTGAAGGCGGTAATGAGCATTCATTCATTGCATGTCAACTTTGTGTAGCAGCACATTCACATGATATATATAATCCAACAGTGGTGCGAGCGGTGAAGTGAGCTTAACTAGGTGGGTGCACAAGGATGATATTGAGCGGCTCATATCAGTTGTTTGAAATAAGATTCATTATATTAAAATCTAGCTAGGATTTGGATGCATCAAGAAGGGGAGGAGAATGTCCCTTTGAATTTTCGAAGTCAATGGTGATGGTGAACGGAAGGAAGGATGTGTAGGTATCCTTGGTTGAAATGCAAAGAGAGACTATCATGTGCATAGCCCATCCCATCTGTCACGAATATTTTCTGGGAAACACAGTGACATAGACACACATGTGCCAGGTGCGGTACGTCGATAGGAGAAGGCAATAGGTGTCTCGTCCAACAGCAAGGAAAAACAATGGTGAGGTGAGGGCTGTAGAGGACGAAGAAAAGGGATGAATCATTGGCACCAAGGCCGCAGATCAATGGACGCGAGATGTGGCCGCAATCACGCACTGATCATCTTACCTTGGAAGAACAGGCAACAACAGAGTGCGAGAGTGCTTAGAAGGGTGTGCGTGAAATATGAAGTGCACTCGAAATCTATAACATCTTGCGTTGACAGGAAGTTTGTTCCTCTAGTTCAATTAAAATATTGAGATTGAGATAAAGCACTTGGAAGGTTCCTCACAGTCACACTGATTGAGATTGAGATAAAGCACTAGGAAGCCTAAAACTGAGATAAAGCACTAGGAAGGTTCACCTTGTTGCATGATTGTGAGGAGTTCCGTGTGAGTCATGCATGTCTCCTCTTTGGATGGAGACCATGGCGGTTCCGCATTGTGTTCTTGCAGGCGATATTATCCGAATATCTATCTACAAGCTGCTGACTAGAACACTGCTTTGTGTTCGGGGTGATTTTTTTTATTCTGACCTTTATTGATGGGACTTAGCAATGAATAAATTGTGTTGTTAACGTGTTGAAGTGTTGCCTCCATGCTGATGTTCCGACCTTTATTTGTCGGTCTCGACATTTAGATGAAAATCCGTGTCCTGGCTGGATACAACAAGAAGTCGTTTTGTAAGGCGTTAATATGGAAGAAGTTTTTCTTAAATGACATGGCTTGAGTGGACTGCTGGTGTCAAGTGATTTCTATGCTGCTCGCTTAAATCTCAGGTTTAGGCTTTCCATGGCAGTTTTCTTCGTTGAAGTAGATTTAATTAATTATGCCAGACGACATACGATTCTCACTTCCCCGATTAAATGTGTAGAGTGGCTTCAGTGATATAGAAGTTGGCATTGAGATCCCTATTAGGTTAAGCCGATATCTTCTTCGGAGCATGTACATCAACCAACCCTTCGCTCCTATGTTTTCTTGCAATATTGACATGTATTCATGGTTTCAAGGTTCACATGCATCTTCTATTACTATAAACCTTGCCATGTCCCCGTGCTGGAAGAAAAAAAAAGACAATGACACCAACGTCCTCGAAGAGGTGAAATAATACATTGACATGTTCATACACGCCTCGATGGATGAGCACAAGACCTGCTGCTTCAAGAACACCATTCACAAGGTATTTGTGCCGACACTAAAACTCACGACTTTGCTCGTTCTAGCTTGTTTTCTCTTGCCAATGTTAATGATGAAGCCATTTTTGCTTCGTGCTGATCAGATATATGGGACGCCAATACTTGGCGCATAGAAGTCAGATGCTGCGTAGGGTCAAGATGAAATGGAAAGCACTTCGCCTCTACAGACTAGCGTGTCTCTGTAGAGGAATGTGTTGGCTTTAAGATTACATAGCTGCACGATAGAGGAATGGTGTCCGCTTTTTGCTTTCTGAATCGCTGCTTCTTGAATCAAGAGCCTTTGGTTCTTGCAGATGGAGGATTTGGCAAATCCAAATGGCGTAACTGAAGTTTCCAGATACACATGTGGTTGTTCGGCGGACATTGCCCAGATGCACTATGCAAATCTAAATGGCTAACTGTTGTTTCTGACGCAGTCCATTCTCTAAGGGAGTAATTAACATTGATGAAGATGTGATAAGTCAAATATACCTAACTCTGGGCTTTTACCAGGTAATTATAAAGACAATACACGTCTATTTATATTACTAGAGATGCTATAAACCTTGATGCTACAGTACCATGAATTTACTATAACATAGCGACATGATAAATATCTGACTGCGCCATTCTTTCCAATTAGTTATACTGCAACTACTAGAATGCCACTGCCATAATATATATATATCAGAGCATGGCTATCCCTTGTGTAGCTATATATTGTACAAGATCAAATGTGAATGCTAAGTTTCAGCTAGCTTTGGGTTCGAGGATGATTTCCATGTGTCAAATATTTATTTGTAGAAATGGGACACACTGGGAATACTAATTCGAGTGCCTGTGGAGGAGCACGCATGGTAAAATTCTCCATGTCGTTTTGCGCCAACATGATTTGTTTGGTCATCCGAGCTATTAGCCCGGCTTAGATTTCTCGCCCATCTGCCATGGTTGCTCACTATTGATGGCAAGCTAGAGAACTTGTTCCAGGCGATACTCTGGGATCCACGGCCAAAATAACACGGCCCACCGCTCACCTAGGTGCCCTTCCTACCAGCTGCCACAGTGCCACCAGTCTACCATACTAAATTTTTCCAGCGAAGAAAAAAAATTGTTGCACTTTCATCTATCGACCGACTTTAAATAACCTTCAACTTTCCTGCTAAGAGCCCAAGTCTCCAAGTAGGACCTTTTGGCCATGCAAGACCTTCTCTTTCTAGAGAATCACGCTCTTTTAGTGCCAGACTAAGGCTGGTCATAATGATAGTATCATAGGTAATATCATGCATGCCAACTAGGCAATTTTGATGAGGTGTCATAGCATTAAATAAAGAAAGAGAAGGTGTAGTATCATATCATGATACAGTATCATATTAAATGCTAAGCTACCTTGTGTCATGCATGGCAATAAATAAAATACTACATGATACTAATATATGATACTATGCATTAGGGAGGTAGTAACATATACTAGTATCATATGCATGATACTAGTATATGATACTCCCTATTACAACCAGCCTAAGGAATCTCCTACACTTGCTTTCACAGTACCCCTACGAGCAGCCCGGAATCAATGAAGGATTTCGTTCAACAATCACAAACAATAATTAAGCTTATGCCATTATAATAATAAAAATTATCTCTGTGCAATTATTTTCATAAAATAAATGGACAATTGCAAAGGAGAGCAACAATCTTTGGAACAACCAGACAGCTATGGTATCAAATAAACAATTCATCTAGACATCATCATACAGGCAGATTCAGGAGGAAAGCCTGTTATTTTCATTTGTCAATCGTATCTAAAATAAAGATAGTTGTGTTTTTTATGCAGAGGTCATCGAATTTGATTTTGAATTAAGAATATAATTAAATCATAATACAAACATTGATAAAATGATATATTAGGAATAACTGAACTTTCTAGTACATGTGGTGATGCACGTTTTTTACTCTATCTTATAATAGAATTCGGTCAGGTCCAACTTAGTACTCCCTCCGTCCGAAAATATTTGTCATCAAAATGGATAAGAAGGGATGTATCTATAACTAAAATACGTCTAGATACATCCCCTTTTATTCATTTTGGTGACAAGTATTTCCGGAGGGAGGGAGTATCACGCAGTGAAGAAAAAAAATCCAGACCATCTTTCGCAAAATTCAAGGGAACAAAAACTCAATGTTTTCCTTGTTGCATGACTTGTGTTCCTGCATCAATGCTGTCAAAATAAAAAAATTTATTTTAACAAAGTTTATGCCTTGCAGAATTTTAAGGGCATAAGCTACAGTAATAGAAATAAACTAGCTATTCACTCAGATGATTCAACTTTCTAGCCCAGTCTTGACGGAGCTCCACTCAACGTACAAAACTAGTGATTTAACCAATGAGAAACATGGTGCGTGAACCATAAAGAGATAACATGCATATCACTAGCATGGGCAGTAGTCCATGTGTGTATATATATCAGCGTACCAAATTGGCAAGGCATACATATACAAGTCTTCCTAACACTTCCCAAGCCTAGATTATGTGGTGCCGTTGTTGACTTCATGCCATCTTCCCCTTTTTTATGCAAGATTGGAGAATGTCTAGTGAAGGAGTGGAACACATGCAGGGAGCTACACTAGAGAACGGAGGTGGCCAGAAACTTAAGCAAATTTTGCGAGATATGATAAGGGCAATGGACCTCTATATATGTGAGGTTTCTCACTGTTTTTTGTGTTTAAATGTCCATCAATTCGTACACGCCCTACCTAAGAAAAGACGTCACTAGTAGAAAACAGGGCTATGGTCCAGGCCGGGTCAGCCCATTAGTCCCGGTTCAGTCCAGAACCGGGACCAATATGGGCATTGGTTCCGGTTCGTGAGCCCAGGGGGCCGGCCGGGCCACGTGGGCCATTGGTCCCGGTTCATCTGGACCTTTTGGTCCCGGTTTGTGGGATGAACCAGGACCAATGGGCCTCGCTCCTGGCCCACCACCATTGGTCCCGGTTGGTGGCTTGAACCGGGACCAAAGGCTCCCCTTTAGTCCCGGCTCATGTCACCAACCGGGACCAATGAGGTGCCTATATATACCCCCTCGCGCAAGAGCAGAGCACAGTGCTCTGTTTTTTCTGGCCGAGGGGGAGAGGGCTTTGTGGTGCTCTAGCTCATCTCCTATGCACATGAGGTGTTCGATGGAATGCCCGAGCCACACTACTTAAGCTTTCTCCTCTCGAAGCTCGACCTCCAAGCTCCATTTTCCTCGAGATTTGTCTAGATTTAGCGGTCCGTCACGCCCCGTCCCCGTCTTCACCGCCGTCGATCACCCGCGCCGATCTCATCACCGACACCATCGTGGTGAGCCTCTTGTTCTTATCTTCTTTCTGAAAGGAAAAATATTCTTACTTGTATGTTTAGATAGATACTTGTATCATTTTCTTACATTTATTATTGCATCTTATATAGTGCGATGGTTTTGGTATCCGCCCCCGTCGGCCCTCGTCCTGTCTATGATTCGGATTTGGTATGTATATTATCTTTATAACTATTGGTTCATTTATTGTTTATGAAAATTATGCCGACCAACGTGACATAGATTTTATTTATTTAGGATGTATGTGAATCGGAAATGCCAACCGACCCTATTGTCGAGAGGTTAAATTTAGTTGAAGAAGAAAACAATTTGTTGAAGGAAAAAATAAAAAAAATTGAGGAGGAGAAGATGATATTGGAGTTGCATGTTGCGGATGTCGTCAATGATCACAAGATCAAGATGGATGCAATGCGCTTGAAGATTAGAAAGATTAGAAAATATGCCATTCATACTGAGGCTTGGTATCATTATGCCGTTGGATCAATTGTTACCTTGGTTGCGATTATGATCGCATTTGTTTTCGCATTGAAATGTTTTACATAGTTTCAATGTATGGTTTAATTAATTAGATGCTCTGGAGAGCTATATGTTGTTAGATGAGAACTATGTATGCACTTTGGTTTTAATGTGATGATGAACTTCTATTAATTTGGACACTTAATTATATATAATGCACGCAGATGAACCGGCAATGGATGTACGGTGACAGACACACCCGCGAGTACATTAAGTGCGTGCATGAGTTTCTCGATGCGGCTGAGGCAAACAAGCAGAATGGTTTTATGTGTTGTCCATGCACTGAATGTGGGAATACGAGGTCTTACTCTAACCGGAAAATCCTTCACTCCCACCTGCTTTACAAGGGTTTCATGCCACACTATAATGTTTGGACGAGGCACGGAGAAATAGGGGTTATGATGGAAGACGGCGAAGAAGAAGAGTACGATGACAACTATGTGCCCCCTGAATACGGTAATGCTGCAACAGGGGGAGCTGGTGAAGATCAAGAGGAACCAGACGATGTGCCCAATGATGCTGCCACGGGTGAAGCTGTTGAAGATCAAGAGGAACCAGACGATGTGCCCGATGATGATGATCTCCGCCGGGTCATTGTTGATGTAAGGACGCAATGCATTAGTCAAAAGGAGAAGCTGAAGTTCGATCGCATGTTAGAGGATCACAAAAAAGGGTTATACCCCAATTGCGCAAATGGCAACACAAAGCTCGGTACCGTACTGGAATTGCTGCAGTGGAAGGCAGATAATGTTGTGGCTGACAAAGGATTTGAGAAGTTACTGAAAATATTGAAGAAGAAGCTTCTAAAGGATAACGAATTGCCCGACAGTACATACGCAGCAAAGAAGGTCCTATGCCCTCTAGGATTGGAGGTGGAGAAGATACATGCATGCCCTAATGACTGCATCCTCTACCGCGGTGCATACAAGGATCTGAACGCATGCCCGGTATGCGGTGCATTGCGGTATAAGATCAGACGAGATGACCCTGGTGATGTTGACGGCGAGCCCCTCAGGAAGAGGGTTCCTGCGAAGGTGATATGGTATGCTCCTATAATACCACGGTTGAAACGTCTGTTCAGAAACGAAGAGCATGCCAAGTTGATGCGATGGCACAGTGAGAACCGAAAGAAAGATGGGAAGTTGAGAGCACCCGCTGACGGGTCGCAGTGGAGAAAAATCGAGAGAAAGTACTGGGATGAGTTTGCAAAGGACCCAAGAAATGTATGGTTTGCTTTAAGCGCGGATGGCATTAATCCTTTCGGGGAGCAGAGCAGCAATCACAGCACCTGGCCCGTGACTCTATGTATGTATAACCTTCCTCCTTGGATGTGCATGAAGCGGAAGTTCATTATGATGCCAGTTCTCATCCAAGGCCCTAAGCAACCCGGCAACGAAATTGATGTTTGCGAGTCCATCCGCCACACGACCTGTGAGCGGGGCTACACTGAAGAACAATATGAAGTACGTAAATAACAACATTCACAATTTTATTTTATTACCATCATTTGTGTTGAGTTTCATTCATTCATATATATATGTATTGACCCCCTTCTTTAAATTAGATGTTTCGGAAGCGGGATGAACTCCTAGCACCAGCTCGCATGCGAGCAATTCAAGAGGAATTGGCGGCATTCTTTCTTGACCACGTGATCCCTGAAAACGGAGAATTCTATGTGGACCCTAAGTCCGTATGATTATATTTGTAAGAGATAATTATTGTATATATGTAGCCGGTAGTGTTAGATAGATATACGAGAACTTGTTGTTCGACCAATCTCTCGGAGAAAGAGAGCTGGTCGATATCACTTCTCTCTGTATGCATATATGTTTATCACGATCTTCTGTTTCCTTCGTTTGCTTACTAGCTAGCCAGCGTATCTAGTCCTCTTTATATGTATGTATAGTACGTAGCGTCGACCAAGCACGGACATAAGAGAGGACACTTCTCTCTATTAATTATAGCTAGCTAGCACAATATATGAAACACCTAAATTAACCCCCCAAAACCCCCAAACCCACCCCCCCCTTTAAAAAAAACTAAAACCCCAGCCACAGAAATGCTGACGCGTGGATGCCTATTGGTTCCGGTTGGTGCCACCAACCGGGACCAAAGGGTCTCCTGCCTGGGCTCTGCGCACTGTCCACGTGAAGGCCCATCAGTCCCGGTTCTGGATTGAACCGGGATTAAAGGGTCGGGGCATTAGTACCGACACTTTAGTCCCGGTTCAGGAACCGGGACTAAAGGCCCTTACGAACCGGGACTATAGGCCCTTTTTCTACCAGTGCACTGTGGTTATGGCACACAACTGCTATTCGAAGTTTTGCATCCTCGGAGGGACTTATGGAAATAGCACAGCCACCTTAACTGTGTGAAGACGGTCGGACAAAAAGCAACTTAAGGTTGCTGCCAACAATTAATATTTCCAACAAGCAGGCTGCTTCCTAAGCAGTTATTGTTACTTACGACTTCAAGCTCCGGACATATGTAAAAGCATTGGATCAAGATGTAAGTATCAAGGAAGCCAGAGTGGAAGAGTCACAATTATGGCTCATTCTCAAGACCTGAAACAAACACTGGTTGGTCATGCGGCGACAAACTAGGAGCAAGCTGGTGCCAATATACAATGGAAGCAAGCTCTTTTCATCTACCAACTTCCGATTGAACTATAAATCATGCAAAACCGAACAATTGATTTAGCTAGTCATTAGTTGTTGTTAGTAATGTACTGGAGTTGCTTATTTTAAAATCCTACAGTTCAAAGCATCAAGATTCAATATTTATGATTGGTAAAAAGAATTCTTTGAACTCACCGATGCAACTATAATATAAAGAAATGGTACCATATGTCTGTGTTACCATACAAGGCTCCAGGTAAATTAGATATTGACATGCATCAAGGGAAGGGAAAGGGAAAAGGGTCTCATGCAATTTAAATGGTGTGAATTCTTCAATAGCCCATGTGCGAGCGGTCAAACGTCTTACCCTTCTAGGGGCGACGTGTTCATGTTATATAGGAGGGAGCCAAAACCCTAGATGGCTTTACATGGTGCGGTTACAAGAGATAAGAGAGAATCAAGATATAACTTGAGAGAGAAGAAAAGGGTGAGATAGTTACAGCAATATCTCATTCAAACTACCTCCTAGCTCTATCTCTATATCTCAACAATATACCAACCGCATAGGTGTTTAACACCCCCCCTTAATCACAACTTCATCAAGTTGAGATTATGCTTAAACTCTTCAAAACTTTTGATAGGCAGGGCTTTAGTAAACCCATCGGCAACTTGATCCTTGGAGTGAATGAACCGAATATCAAGTTGTTTCCGTGCAACTCTTTCTCTGACAAAGTGAAAATCGATCTCTATGTGCTTTGTTCTGGCATGAAAAACTGGATTTGTAGATAAGTAGGTAGCTTCAAGATTATCACACCATAAGCATGGAGCTTGAGAACTTTTTATACCAAGTTCTTTTAGCATTGATTGAACCCATATGATTTCAGCTGTAGCATTTGCTAGTGCCTTGTACTCTACCTCTGTGCTAGACCTAGACACTGTGGCCTGTTTTCTTGCACACCATGAAATCAAGTTTGTTCCAAAAAATATTGCAAATCCACCAGTGGAGCGCCTGTCATCTAGGCAGCCTGCCCAGTCAGAATCAGAGAAAGCACTAACAAGAGTAGAGGATGACTTGTTGAAACTAAGACCAATGCTCAAAGTATGTTTGACATATCTGACAAAGCGCTTTGCAGAAGTCCAATGCACAGTGGTAGGTGCATGCAGAAACTGACATACCTTGTTGACAGCAAAAGAAATATCAGGCCTTGTTAGAGTCAAGTACTGTAGTGCACCTACCAAACTCCGGTACTTTGTACTGTCCTCTTGATTCAAAAGTTGCCCTTCTGTGAGAGATAGCTTTTCTGAGCTGGATAATGGAGTGAAGGAGGGTTTACAACTTTGCAGGCCTGCCTTTCTTACCAAGTCGGTTGCATACTTCTGTTGAGAGAGATGAAGTCCATCCTTGTGTTTCTTCACCTCAATTCCAAGAAAGAAATGCAAATCTCCAAGATCCTTGAGAGCAAATTCTGCACTTAAATCCTTCAACAATGATGCAATGGCCTCACTAGATGAACTTGTAACAATAATATCATCAACATAAATGAGAACAAATATGCATGTATTGAGCCTATTGTAGATGAACAGTGAGGTATCTGACTTGGAAGGGACAAAACCAAGTGATTGCATCTTGTGACTAAGACGGGAGTACCACGCCCGTGGGGCTTGCTTCAAGCTATAGAGTGATTTATCAAGTTTACACACAAATGAAGGATTAGATTTGCTCTCAAACCCAGGAGGCTGTTTCATGTACACCTCTTCTTGCAGAACACCATGGAGAAACGCGTTCTGCACGTCTAGCTGTCTGAAACTCCATCCTCTAGACACAGCAATAGAGAGAACAAGTCTGATGGTAGCAGCTTTCACAACAGGGCTAAAGGTATCCTCATAATCAATACCATATCTCTGTTTAAACCCTTTTGCAACAAGCCTAGCTTTGTATCTGTCAACAGTTCCATCAGATTTTCTTTTAACTCTGAACACCCACTTGCAATCTATAAGATTTTTACCTTGCCGTGGGGGAACCAAATGCCATGTTTTATTTTTCTTTAGTGCCACATATTCTTCCATCATTGCTTTTCTCCATCTTTCATCTCTGACTGCCTCATCCAGAGTCCTTGGTTCAGCTTGTTCATCTGTAGAGCAAACTAGGCCATATTTACTCATATGTTTGTAATTAAGAGGTTGAGTTACACCTTTTTGCAGCCGTGTGAGACGCCGCGATCCCGCCACAGAATCAGCCAGCACAGAAAATCCCGAATCATACACATGAGTTGCTGGTGCAGGCGATCCCGAGGTAGATCCGCTTGGCACCCGCGCCGGATCTTCTGTGGCTCCAGCGTGCAACAGAGAAGCTGTTTCTGCCGCAGAGGATCCTGGGTGGCCAGCCGGCTCATCATGGGCACATGATTGCGCGGGGCCACGCGAATCAGCACCGAGACCCGCGCCCACCTGGCTGGATGGCTCAACGCTGGGCCCCACGTTGGTCGGCTGCACCTGGGCGCGCCGCTTGTAGCAGCGCGGTTCGGCAGGAAACGCGGGCCGCCCAAGTCATCAGGGCGTCGCCACGTGGAGCCTGGCGATTGGAGCGGGTCCGACGGAGGACTGCCGCCACCCGAGAGCTGGCGCGTGGCGCGCGCGGAGCCGCGGGAGTCCGCGCGGGCGGCAGGTTCTGCTGCTGTCGGGTCTGACACGTCTGCAGGCGCTGATCCCGGCGTAGATCTGCTGCCCTGCTGCTGATTCGGCAACGATCCCAAGGAGGATCTTCTCCCCAATTCTGGACACAGCAAATATGGCACTTGGAGGCCAATTTCTTCATGATTCTGCTCAATTTCTGCATCATTTTTCTCACTGTTTGTTCCTGCGACATCACAAGAGGACTCATTTACACCATTAGGAGGGTTAGTCAGCATTGAATCATCACAAGTATTTCCCCCTTGATCAAGGCCGAGGAGATGGGATGGCAGGAGGAGGATTTCTTGGCGAAGCAAGGCACCGGCGTTGGGATGTAGGTCAGCAAAGGGAAACTTTGTTTCGTCAAAAACAACATCACGTGATATATAGACGCGCCCGGTGGATACATCTAGGCATTTTACACCTTTGTGTTGAGCGCTATACCCGATAAAGACACATTGTTTTGAGCGAAACATAAGTTTGCGTTGATTATATGGACGAAGATTTGGCCAACATGCACACCCAAAAACACGAAGTGTTGTGTAGTCAGGTTTAGTGTGGAGTAGCCGTTCTATGGGAGTTTCATTATTGATAACACGACTAGGAAGCATGTTAATGATGTGAACGGCTGTGAGGAAAGCTTCATCCCAGAATTTGAGAGGCATGGAGGCGCCAGCTAAAAGAGCTAAACCGACCTCAACAATGTGCCGGTGCTTGCGTTCGGCAAACCCGTTTTGTTGGTGAGCGTGGGGGCATGACACATGGTGAGAGATGCCAAGAGTTTGAAACAAGGAATTTAATTTCTCATATTCTCCACCCCAGTCTGATTGGACATCAGGTATCTTGCAGTCAAACTGGCGTTCAACGAGTGCTTGAAAGTTTTTAAAAACTTGAAAAACATCGGATCGTTTCTTGAGAAGATAAATCCAAGAAAACTTACTATAGTCATCAATGAAGCTCACATAGTATGTATGCCTACCAACTGAGGTGGGGGCAGGACCCCACACATCGGAAAAGATTAATTGCAATGGTTTGGTAGAAACACTCATAGAAATAGGATAAGGTAGCTGATGACTCTTAGCTCGTTGACAAAAATCACAAATAGTTTCAATATTGCGCTCACCAACAAACGGGAGCTTATTCTTTCTAAGCAATTTTTCAACTAAAGAAAAAGAAGCATGTCCTAAACGATCATGCCATCGTGTTGATGAAAGCTTGATAGCACCACAAGCTTGTTTATTCAGTCTCCTAAGCTCCGGAATCAACGGATAGAGTCCACGAACACATCTACCTCGGTAGAGGATGCTCTTCGTCGCCTGATCCTTGATCAAAAAGAAATAAGGGTGAAATTCAAGGAAAACATGATTATCAAGGGCAATTCTATGGACAGAAAGGAGACTCTTGTCGGCATTGGGAACGTGCAAAATTTTCCTAAGATGGATTTTACGAGAAGGGGTACTAAAACTTGAATGACCAATGTGACAGATCTCCATACCTTCACCACTAGCTGTGTGGATTTGGTCCTTACCGCGGTATTTCTCCTTCATGGTCACCTTCTCGAGCTCATTGGTGATGTGGTTGGTGGCGCCGCTATCGACGTACCAGTTGGTGTCGATGCCGTAGGAGCCATCCGCAGCAGCCGCCACCTTGTCATCATCTTGAGAGGAGTTGTCATCCTCTTCATAGCGGTACCAGCAATCTTTTGCTGTGTGCCCCAACTTGCCGCATATCTGGGAACGAGGAGCATCAGGACGTGTGCGAGGGTTGCCGCCACCGCGGCGAGTTCGGTTGTTGGAGTAAGAACGCCCACCGCTAGTGCGGGAGTTGGGGCCGCCGCCGTTGCCGCCGCCACTGGACCTCCCCCTGCCACGGGAGAAGCCGCCGCGCCGAGAGGAGCCACCACGACCGTGAGAGGCCGAGTTCGCGGAGGATTTGAAGCCGCCGCCGCTGGACTCGTGGAAGTGTACCATCCTCTGATCAAAGTTGGAGAGCATAGCGAACAGCTCGTCGAGGGTGACAGGGGTCACACGAGCGTCCAGAGCAGAGATCAGAGGCTGGTAGTCAGCATCGAGGCCGTGGATGATGTAGGAGATGAGCTCGTCGTCGAGGATCGCCTTGCCCGCCGCGGCCAGCTCGTCGGCGTAGCCACGCATGGTGGCAAAGTAGGAGGCGACGGAGAGGTTGCCCTTCTGCGCATTGATGAGAGAGGTGCAAATGTTGTTGATGCGACTCACCGATTGCGACGAGTACATGCCGGCGAGCGTCGTCCAGAGCGCACCCGCAGTGGTGACTGTGGTCACCGTGAGGAGCACCTCCTTTGTGAGGTTGCCCAGCAGGTAGCCAAGGACCTGCTGGTCCTCCCGGACCCAGATTGGGTGGAGAGGGTTGGGCGTTGAAGTCTGCTTGCCTTCCTTGTCGGTGTTGACGAGCAGCTTTGCCGGCTCCGGCTGGGTGCCGTCGACGTAGCCGAAGACCCCGACGCCACGCAGTTGGGGAATCATCTGCGTGCGCCACAACACGTAGTTCGTGCGGGATAGCTTCTCGGTGACCTGGCCATTGAGACTAGCCGGGAGGGAAGCGCCGGAGGAGGAAGACATGGTAGCTTTGGCACAGATGGGTTTTGGTAGCTAGATGAGTTGAAGAAGAGGGGCTCTGATTACCATGTGCGAGCGGTCAAACGTCTTACCCTTCTAGGGGCGACGTGTTCATGTTATATAGGAGGGAGCCAAAACCCTAGATTGCTTTACATGGTGCGGTTACAAGAGATAAGAGAGAATCAAGATATAACTTGAGAGAGAAGAAAAGGGTGAGATAGTTACAGCAATATCTCATTCAAACTATCTTCTAGCTCTATCTCTATATCTCAACAATATACCAACCGCATAGGTGTTTAACAGCCCATTCATTGATACAATATCAAAATATGCAATGACAGACAACAAAGAACTCCCATATAATCCATGCATACGCAAAAATGAAAATCCAACCTAGTCACAGAAATACATGTCGCAAGGAAGCATCTGAGTTAACATGGTCCTGAGCTTGCTCTATATAAACGAGTACAGATGTTTCTATTTTTAGGACCCTAGATTTAATGGTCCACGGACGATGAAGACCCATTGCCGAAGTATGATCTTCCTTTGTATGTGCTTCTTCCCCTGCTCACCTTTCAAGGAAAACCATGCCTTGCAAAATGTTAACCATGGAAGTTGGGTCCGTATAAAGAACTCAGTCGATTAATCTTATGATGAAACTGCAGACGGGACAACCGCATGCATGCATATATATTGAATAGAGAGCAAACTTACCTAAAGGTGAACAACTCCAAAAGTCCATAGTCCTTGTACTACACTCAACACCTCCGGAGCAATATCCGGTGGCACAATGTGCAGTGCGTAACAAAAGCAAACATCAATATTGAGAGCGGGGAGGAAAGCAAGCTGCTAGCTATAGTAAATGGCAAGAGTTGATGATTGCGAGAGGCATGTGTACTTGTGAAGTTGTTCCCTTTTTTTTTCAACTGTAGATCAATTTTTTATCGACCATACCAAAGAAAACAAGTTATTTTTATGAGTAAATTGCTCAAAACCACCACATTTGTGGCTAAGGTACTCCTAAACTACCTCTTTTGTGAAAAATAACAAAAGACTCCCAACTCTGCGACAAGTGAGTAACAAATTGTACTGATTCGAAATTGAGCTGCGTCTAACAACAAAAATGTCAGGTGGGACCTTTCTGTTCGGACTGATGTGGCGAAGACTAGTCCTAGTCGTTGTTTGACCTACTGAGGTGGAGAGGGCTCCCACTTGTCAGTCAGACCTTTTATCTCCTCTCCTTCCTCCCCACACATCTCTCTCCCTCACGGCCTCACCATTGATCATCCACAGTATAGCCCCTCCCTTCATACAGCACCGAGAACACTGGCTCCCACCTGAATTTGGGGCATGTCGTACGGGAGTGGGCCGGGGTACGCGAGCTCCCTAAGCCTGGCACCGCCCCTCCCCACCGCCTCGTATCTTCCCTACGACGGCTGGTCCAAGGCGAGCGCGCAAGCGGGTTGATAGGAGGCGGCCTTCGTTAGGAAAGGGAGGACCGCCGGGTGGACCTGCCGGCTGTGGTCATGCCACGCGCAAATCCACCTTCCCGCGTTGTGGGAGCAATGGCTGCCGCTCAAGCTCTTGTGCCACCGCTTGCGATATTGTGCCGCCGCTCGAGCTCCTCATCCGGCCCCCTCTTCCCCTACTCCGGATCTGGGGACCCGCAACCTCGGCGCCCCGGATCTGCCGCCCAAGACCCTGCAACCGACTGTGATGGCTTTAGGCTAGGGCCGCCTGCGCCGAGGGCCGACTGCTGACCGGGTCCTCAAATTGGTCCTAGACATTCAGTTGGTTATTTTTTGGACGTCATCTCTCACATTTTTTACTTATCACTCTGCTTAATAAAGAGCTCAGGTTGGGGCGATTCAGTCATGGCCTGTGCTACAAAACCTTTTCAAGCGTGTAGCGTGTTATTTTTATCATGATAAATGTCATGACATTTCCTTCAGTTAAACAAAAGAAAATAGTTCAGGTAATCGAAGAAGACGGTGAAAGTTAAGGTTGTTGTACATACAAGGTCATTTACCCACTAAATAATCAATACCAAATTAATGCACTACCAGTTGAAAGCATGCTCGAGCAAGACATCGACGGGTTATTATATGCAAGTAAATTTTAATTAATTTTTTAGCAGTCTGTTTTATGCAAGCGATGAAACAAAGCGACCTTGGTTTGATGTAAAAAATAATGCACTCGTTGATTTGTGAGCAATCAGAATAGGGTGCCTGATGATATACTCTGCTTCTCTCCCACGTGCTATTTTTTTTAAAAAAAGTAACAAATAGATGCATGATGATATGGCTCAATGTTTCTGACAAAAACTGCAAGAAAAATAGAAAAATATGCATAGGCCAACCTCATACAGCCGATTTATGTCTTTCCATTCTTCTTACAAGTTCTATTCAGCCATTAATTGTGCAATGCTAATAACGTACTCGTCCAAATTGTCAAGGAACAGGCGGCAACCAGAGGCACACGACGGAGTCGATGAATCCCATTGTTAGAGTCTGAGCAAAAATGGAGCCTTCTCAGGACATCTGATTTTGGGACGTCGGATTGCGTTTCCAAAATGATCCAGATTGTCTGATCTCCAGATGGAGCGATCCTAGCCGTCGGATCGATATAAACAATGCTACAATCAATAGTGCCCAGAGTTGCTTCAACCGCACTACCGCAGTGGCTCTCAATGACATGCGGGACCCAGGTGTGGTGGGTCGTGCCCGTCAGTGACCGCAGAGCGCAGCGCAACCGGTGTTGATCCATATGCGCACGGGGGGTCGTGCCACCGCCTATAAAATTCGGTGGCTGCCGGGGGCAATTTTGACTTTTTGCGTCCTAGGAGAGGGGTTCCGATAGGGCACGGACCGCGTCGTCCTCGCTCCTCGTCTCCTCACTCCCCCCATCCGCTCCTAGTTCCCCTAACCCTAGCCCTTCTCTACGCCGTCGGCGCCACCCCGTCCTGCCGTCCCCCGGCGCCGCCACCATGCCTTCTCCCCTCCCGTCACCGACCAACCCCTACCCTCCTCCTCCCTGCCCCCGGTTTCACTCCTTTTGTCTGTCGAGATCGCCGCCTCCGCCCTTGGGCCCTGAAGCGTCGCCGGGAGGAGCGAGCGGACGCTGCCGCTCGCGCAGCTACTTCGCCATCCTCGCATCTCTTGCGCGCCGCCACCACTCCTCTGCCCTCGCTCTCTCTCCGGCCCGAGCCGCCACAACTCCTCTGCGCCTTCCTCCTCCTCCAGACAAGATCGCCCACAACCCTCCTTTGTGGCCATGTCATGGAGGGGCAGCCAGCCTCAGTGGATAAGGAGATCCCTCACCATGCCGTGAGAGAGAGGGAGATGGAAGGAGAAAGTGATTCTCCTCAGCATGGGGAAGTGGCACATGGCGGCGCTGATTCTGTTGGCCGCCGCTCCCCGTGCTCTCTTCTCTCTTCCTTGCCTTCTCCCCTCGCGCCACCGCTTAGTCGGCTCTCAGCCCACTGGTTCCATCAACCAGGAGACTTCCCAATGTCACCCCTCATCTCGAGCCACGCCCCCTCGCCGCTGGCTCGACCATAGAGCTGCGAGGGCTGCACTGCCGGAGAGGATGCCAAGACGAGGAAGTAAGTCATCCCCGTGCCCTCTCTTCCCTCATTCTTCTTTCCCTCTCTGAGATTGGTCTGATGATGCATTTCCTCCTCCCTAAATCACCTATTGAACTTTGTAGAATGAGCATGGGCTGCACATTCGGATGAAGGTATCGAACCGTCTGTGGTGATGTGAGATTGAATTCGTCTTGGTTGCCGGCGTGCTGTCGAAGAAGGTATTTTTCTGGTCCCTTGCTTGGCCCTCTACTAGCTTTTGCCAAGATACTTATCTAGGTCTATTTTGCCCTGTTTTCACAGAGATGAATTAGCGTTTGTTCTCCTTATTGGTGGCTGGTAGTGCTCTTCTGCCTGCAGTGAATAGGTTGTTGCTCTTGAGGATTAGTCGACCACGTTGCTTTGTTGCGCATGTGCTTGTTTTGTCACCTTCTAATATTTTGGCATTACATCCTATCCGACTTCCTCTGTTTTGGTATCATGTGTGTTCATGGTATTTTTTCAGTGATATGTTTATTTTGGCGTTATGTGTTCATATTGTTTGTTGAAGGACCTGCATCTTAGGTGTGGGTCTGTATATATTATGGCATCACGCGGCCTATTTTGGCGTTGTTGGTTCATATCTCCACAATTTTCAAGTTTTGACTGCATTGCAATCTAGGCATCTATTTTTAGTTGAATTAAGGAATATTTCTCACTTGGTTGATGATTGATGCAGCGCGGGTGTGTATTGAAGACAGTATCAAGCTGATCAGGTGGTCGCCGTCAAGGGTGATTTTCCCAACTAGTGGAACTACAGCAAACTCTCTATATCCAGTTGTTAAATTCACCACTGAATGACCGAATCAGCTTCAGCCTAAAGTTTGACCTCGAAAGGTCAGTTATGTGTATCTATGAGCATTGATGTTACTCTTTTTTAAGATGAGCTGCTCTTCACTTGATTAATTATGTTCTATAGGGAGAGGAGGCAAATGAGTTGGGATGATCTGCATCGCCTCTAGCTGCACCGGATTCAGGGAATCCCTATAGCAGGGTTGCCTCTTGCGAATCTGTCCGATGTGATGTTTATACTCATATCGAATGTTTGAATGTCTTACTTTGAATACATGTTGAATCTCTGATTATCTGCATGGTATATGTGGCAATTCTTCATTTTCTTTATTATATTAAGAGGTAAGATGCCTGAACTTTGCATATTTTTCATACAGTTGACATTTAAGTATCTATAGTATTCCTTTTCAAGGATCAGAAAGCACCCGGTTACATTCCTTAGTAAGAAGATCTTCTAGGCGACTAGGAATGCCTGAAACCACAATCTGATCCTCCTATTCTCTAGCAGGAGCAGCCAGCTCATAGGTCAGGGAAAAGTTGCCTATAGTGTATATTGTATTGCTGGTAGTTCGGATAGTCAGATTTGAAAATAATGTTTTGCCATGGTCGTACAATCAGGTACATGGAGTACATTAGTTGCATAGGTTTCGTAATACACGGTTCCCATGATGTATGCCAACAGAGCTCCCGATTGACTGACGATGTTCAAATATATAAGAGTACTTTCATATGATGGTTACCTGCAACTCTAACTATGAAAACTATAAGTGAGTTTTTTCCATCGTTTTCCTATAAAATTATTAATGTGATTGCTTTCCTCTCTATTTTTTTGTGGAAGACATATAGGGTTGTGCCATAATTATATTACAGGCATGAACAAAATAAGTGTTTCTCGAATACATGAACAAAATAAGTTAGATTTGCTCCAAACCTGCAAATTTGTTATTGGAGTTTTATGTTTGTTCCAGTTGACACTAAAACATACTTGCAATAGTTATGTCATTTTTATGAGGTTGTATGCAGCAAACAGCATGTTGCAGTCAGTTTTCTATATCCAGTCTGCACAGAAACACATGATATGCACTCTCCTTACAAGCGAGCAATGCAGGATCTCACTGTTAGTATAAGAAGCCAATTCACTATTCTAACTTTGTTTTTTTACTGCAGTAACATACTTTGTTCATAAGATCGCTGTTATATTCTGAGCACAATCTTTGATGTTTTTCGTTTCCCTTGTGCTTAGGCTCATAATCTGCGCACACATATTTTCATCAACTATTTTTGTCATTGTTAACTATTGCATGTGATTTTTGGTAGGGCTAAGGTGACAAAAAACTCTTAGGTGGAAGTTGGAATATTGTCTTGAGTCGTGTAGGTTTAGTAGCTATCTTTCCAGCTCACTGGCTAAATAAAGTGATGTCCACGAGTTGTTTTTCTATTGCTTGGAGAAATAATTCTTGCTTCCCTTGATTTGAGAAATAGTTATCTGTCGGCTCGAGAAGGGATAGTGTGTCGGTGGCTTAGCTCCCTTTCTCTGTAGTCCATGGAGCCCAGATATGGAGGAGTTTAGAGGATATGTAATCAAGCCTTGCTGCCCCTTTGCCTTTTGTTTTGTTTGATTTGAGAATAGAATCATTGGTGATATGTATTTTAGATTTAGCACATCGTGAAGAGTATGGGATGCGCGATGCATGATGTTTCAAAGCTTTTTAGGGCTATCCTCTTTCTCCTGTTGTAAATTATCTGACTTTCTTGTCTTATCTTAACTTTATTTGAACTCTGCTTTGTAAGAAATGATATGCAATGTGAAACTTATTTGGTGTGTTCATGATTCCTATACATGCTTACGAGCATAAGTAGGCGAGAGTGGAGTTATAGCAGCTATATATGGACACATTTATTTTGATGGTACAATAACCTACCTATATTTGCACATGTTTTTGCTAGTATACATTTTTTTTGTTTACAAACTAATATGCAAGTGGGTTTTTGCCTTTTTTTCAACCTGACATATGGCTTCTAGCTCAAGCATGCAAAAGGACGACAAAGTTATTTTCAGCTGTACTGAAAGAGAGCTTCTAAAATGAGTAGTTCAGGGTCATCCGTTGTTGATCAAGGCATCTATAGGGCTGACCGGGCAGGCGCTAGCAGCGAGGTCAAGCTGGGCAGGCACTGCTTAGGGGATGTCCGCAAAGACACTGATCTCCTTGGAGAGGGAGCGCAGACAACGCGGCACGTCAAGGCACATCTCATTGCCGATGCCGGAGGGAGGCACTTGTCAATAGTACCACCTGCCCATGCAGCCCACTGACGACGCCATCGATCGTGGGGTTGCTAATTGCTATGGTCAATTGTATGTCCAATTGGTTCATCGGGCCAATGGTCATCGTATCGGCCATGGCCACAGCAACACAGCACTCTCCTTCCAAATTCAATTTTTTTCTCCTTGATGACAAGGCTGTTTAGTAATAAATAAACCACACTTTTGATTTGGGGGGGGGGGGGGGGGGGGGGTCGCCTCCCCGTTTGGCCTCCATGAGGCTCCACCAGTGTGTAATGGTAGGTGACACAATTTATTCACATCATTTTTAAATATGTCACTTGAATCAATGAAATAACTAACTGAACGTTTAATGCATACATATATCTTCATAATATTACCGTTAGGTGGTTGACGAGTGATAGTAATCGCTAGTTCCTTGTTGCACCTTCTTGCATTACTAATGCTACACGCATCCGCACCAGTTAATCGGTAGGTCCTTGCACCTTCCACACCAGTGCCCATAATGTGAGTATCTTTATTTATCTGCAGTTCATCAAGACCTACTCACTCTTTTTAAACTTACAGTTGGTTGAGTAGCTGTGACATTCATTTCAACTTATTATCTTCCCTTTATGGTAGCGTAGTCATATGATATATGGTTGCACTACCATACCTACACAATGGTATATGATATGCAGTCTGGCTTTCGAGCTTTGTACATCACGGACGAACACCTCTCTTCTAGTTGTCATAGTTGGGTTGAATGCAGAAGGGAGATTAACTAGCTGCATATAGGAGGATAATGGTGAGTGGAGAATATCAGTAGTTCATGGTGAGATTGGATATTAGTAGCCTACGAATGAGATGCATCGGGGATAAATATGTCAGCATGTCAGGAACAGAGTGTTGAGGAGTAACTGCTAGTCGTTCTTTGCATCAAGAAGAATCGGATGCCCCACCCAATGTGTGAATCATGCAAGTCACCCAACATCGCACAACCGCTGCAGCAATAGTCGACGACGGCGTCGTTTGGGTTATACATGAGATGTCTACCATTTGTAGATCCTTACAGGAGTTTTAGAGCAAGACCTAGACAAGATGCCAGAGAGTGAAGCCCAGTTAGTGGGGATGAGCTGCTACCTTTTTGGTGACGAAGGAGAGAAGGTGGTTGCCCTGGCAGAGGAATGCAATGGCGACCGGACATTCACGGTTGCAGAGGTGGCAACTGGGCCCGGGTATTTTCCCCCTTTCCAGCGCCAATATGTGGGGATACTTGTTGGAAATATGCCCTAGAGGCAATAATAAATTGGTTATTATTATATTTCCTTGTTCATGATAATCGTTTATTATCCATGCTATAATTGTATTGATAGGAAACTCAGATACATGTGTGGATACATAGACAACACCATGTCCCTAGTAAGCCTCTAGTTGACTAGCTCATTGATCAATAGATGGTTACGGTTTCCTAACCATGGACATTGGATGTCGTTGATAACGGGATCACATCATTAGGAGAATGATGTGATGGACAAGACCCAATCCTAAGCCTAGCACAAAGATCGTGTAGTTCGTATGCTAAAGCTTTTCTAAATGTCAAGTAGCATTTCCTTAGACCATGAGATTGTGCAACTCCCGGATACCGTAGGAATGCTTTGGGTGTATCAAACGTCACAACGTAACTGGGTGACTATAAAGGTGCATTACAGGTATCTCTGAAAGTGTCTGTTGGGTTGGCACGAATCGAGACTGGGATTTGTCACTCCGTGTAAACGGAGAGGTATCTCTGGGCCCACTCGGTAGGACATCATCATATGCGCAATGTGACCAAAGAGTTGATCACGGGATGATGTGTTACGGAACGAGTAAAGAGACTTACCGGTAACGAGATTGAACTAGGTATTGGATACCGACGATCGAATCTCGGGCAAGTAACATACCGATAGACAAAGGGAATTGTATACGGGATTGATTAAGTCCTTGACATCGTGGTTCATCCGATGAGATCATCGTGGAACATGTGGGAGCCATCATGGGTATCCAGATCCCGCTGTTGGTTATTGACCGGAGAACGTCTCGGTCATGTCTGCATGTCTCCCGAACCCGTAGGGTCTACACACTTAAGGTTCGGTGACGCTAGGGTTATGAAGATATGTGTATGCAGTAACCCGAATATTGTTCGGAGTCCCGGATGAGATCCCGGACGTCACGAGGAGTTCCGGAATGGTCCGGAGGTAAAGATTTATATATAGGAAGTCCTATTTCGTCCATCAGGACAAGTTTCGGGGTCATCGGTATTGTACCGGGACCACCGGAAGGGTCCCGGGGGCCCACCGGGTGGGGCCACCTATCCCGGAGGGTCCCATGGGCTGAAGTGGGAAGGGATCCAGCCCAAAGTGGGCTGGGGCGCCACTTCCCTTATGGCCCATGCGCCTAGGGTGAAGGGGGAAACCCTAAGGAAGAGTCCCAAGGAGGGAAGGCACCTCCTAGGTGCCTTGGGGGGGGGGGGGGGAGGACTCCTCCCCTGGCCGCCGCCCCCTTGGAGATTGGATCTCCTAGGGGCTGGCGCACCCCCCCCCTTGGGATTCCTATATATATTGGGGTAGGAGGGCCTCTCAAAGACACCTTTTGCCTTTGGTGCAGCCCCTCCCTCTCTCCCCGTTACGTCTCTCCCTCGTAGTATAGGCGAAGCCCTGCTACTGTGACGCCCTGCATCCACCACCACGCCGTCGTGTTGCTGGATCTTCATCAACCTCTCCCTCTCCCCTTGCTGGATCAAGGCATGGGAGAAGTCTCCGGGCTGTACGTGTGTTGAACGCGGAGGTGCCGTGCGTTCGGCACTTGATCATCGGTGATTTGAATCACGACGAGTACGACTCCATCAACCCCGTTCACTTGAACGCTTCCGCTTAGCGATCTACAAGGGTATGTAGATGCACTCTCCTTCCCTTCGTTGCTAGTTTCTCCATAGATAGATCTTGGTGACACGTAGGAAAATTTTGAATTTCTGCTACGTTCACCAACAGTGGCATCATGAGCTAGGTCTATTGCGTAGATTCTATGCACGAGTAGAACACAAAGTAGTTGTGGGCGTTGATTTTGTTCAATATGCTTGCCGTTACTAGTCTTATCTTGATTCGGCGGCATCGTAGGATGAAGCGGCCCGGACCGACCTTACACGTACTCTTACGTGAGACAGGTTCCACCGACTGACATGCACTAGTTGCATAAGGTGGCTAGCGGGTGTCTGTCTCTCCTACTTTAGTCGGATCGGATTCGATGAAAAGGGTCCTTATGAAGGGTAAATAGCAATTGGCATATCACGTTGTGGTCTTTGCGTAGGTAAGAAACGTTCTTGCTAGAAACCCATAGCAGCCACGTAAAACATGCAAACAACAATTAGAGGACGTCTAACTTGTTTTTGCAGGGTATGCTATGTGATGTGATATGGCCAAAAGGATGTGATGAATGATATATGTGATGTATGAGATTGATCATGTTCTTGTAATAGGAATCACGACTTGCATGTCTATGAGTATGACAACCGGCAGGAGCCATAGGAGTTGTCTTAATTTATTCATGACCTGCGTGTCAACATAAACGTCATGTAATTACTTTACTTTATTGCTAACCGTTAGCTGTAGTAGTAGAAGTAATAGATGATGTGACAACTTCATGGAGACACGATGATGGAGATCATGATGATGGAGATCATGGTGTCATGCCGGTGACGATGATGATCATGGAGCCCCAAGATGGAGATCAAAGGAGCTATATGATATTGGCCATATCATGTCACTATTATTTGATTGCATGTGATGTTTATCATGTTTATACATCTTATTTGCTTAGAATGACGGTAGTAAATAAGATGATCCCTCATTAAAATTTCAAGAAGTGTTCTCCCCTAACTGTGCACCGTTGCTACAGTTCGTCGTTTCTAAGCACGTCGTGATGATCGGGTGTGATGGATCCTTATGTTCACATACAACGGGTGTAAGACAGTTTTACACATGCAAACCACTTAGGGTTAACTTGACGAGCCTAGCATGTGTATAGACATGGCCTCGGAACACAGAAGACCGAAAGGTCGAGCATGAGTCGTATAGAAGATACGATCAACATGAAGATGTTCACCGACGTTGACTAGTCCGTCTCACGTGATGATCGGACACGGCCTAGTTGACTCGGATCATGTAATCACTTAGATGACTAGAGGGATGTCTATCTGAGTGGGAGTTCATAAGATGAACTTAATTATTCTGAACATAGTCAAAAGGATTTTTGCAAATTATGTCGTAGCTCACGCTATAGTTCTACTGTTTAGATATGATCCTAGAGAAAAATTAGTTGAAAGTTGATAGTAGCAATTATGCGGACTAGGTCCGTAAACTGAGGATTGTCCTCATTGCTTCATAGAAGGCTTATGTCCTTAATGCACCGCTTAGTGTGCTGAACCTCGAACGTTGTCTGTGGATGTTGCGAACATCTGACATACACATTTTGATAACTACATGATAGTTCAGTTAAACGGTTTAGAGTTGAGGCACCAAAGACATTTTGAAATGTCACGAAACATATGAGATGTTTTGAGGGCTGAAATTGGAATTTCAGGCTCGTGCCCACGTCAAGAGGTATAAGACCTCCGACGATTTTCTTAGCCTGCAAACTAAGGGAGAAAAGCTCAATTGTTGAGCTTGTGCTCAGATTGTCTGAGTACAACAATCACTTGAATCAAGTGGGAGTTAATCTTCCAGATGAGATAGTGATGTTTCTCCGAAGTCATTACCACCAAGCTGCTAGAGCTTCGTGATGAACTATAATATATCAGGGACATATATGATGATCCTTGAGATATTCGCGATGTTTGACACCGCAAAAGTAGAAATCAAGAAGGAGCATCAATTGTTGATGGTTGGTGAAACCACTAGTTTCAAGATGGGCAAGGGCAAGAAGGGATACTTCATGAAACGGCAAATCAGCTGCTGCTCTGGTGAAGAAACCCAAGGTTGAACCCAAACCCGAGACTAAGTGCTTCTGTAATAAGGGGAACAGCCACTGGAGCAGTATTACCCTAGATACTTGGTAGATAAGAAGGCTGGCAAGGTCGATAGAAGTATATTGGATATACATTGTGTTGATGTGTACTTTACTAGTACTCCTAGTAGCACCAGGGTATTAGATACCGGTTCGGTTGCTAAGTGTTAGTAACTCGAAATAAAAGCTACGGAATAAATGGAGACTAGCTAAAGGTGAGCTGACGATATGTGTTGGAAGTATTTCCAATGTTGATATGATGCATGTTGAATTCCTATTATGGATGCATCCCAGTCCTAGGCTACTAAGTCCTAGATTTAACCATAGACACACTTAATTGAATTTTCTCTTACAATTGCGTGTGTGTTGGCCCACTAAGGAGACGCATAGGCCAACCTCATGCGCTAGAGTTCATGGTCAGGTCTACCACATTGTTTGTTTATTTATACCAAACTTTTTTATTTCTTTTATGACTAATTGTTAACATAAGATTTTAATTATTTTTTATAGTATATCTATTGCACGATTATCCACATGCTATTAAGTTGTAAATTTCAATTTTTATATTAAAATCCTGATGTCTATTTTCGCATATACATTGGCCCCACATGAAGAATGTTTTTATAGCATAACCTATGTTTGTGGTCTTTGATATTTTGTTTGAGAGATTGCTAATAATACCTTGGTTGCATTTGGATCTTCCTTTACTATGAAACAAGTAAAAAATTCATTGGAAATTGCAATTATATATCATTATGTACCTTATTTGTAGTTTGCATGTGTTTGAAACTCTTTATGTATCTTTAGATATATTGATATGGACTTTTCAACAGTATGTGTTAACAAATATCAGTATGATGGCACCTAGAGTGTATGATTTTATATCGTAATGATAAAATAACAGAAAATTATAGCACGCATGAATTGTCGACAAGTGTCCTAAAACAATTGCATATCTCATATAATGGGTTTTCATGGAGAATCAATCTTCCAAGGTTTTCTATCAACAACAATTCATGGACCATCTTGATAGGATCGTCTATAAATACCTTTCAAATAGTATATACTAGGCAAAGAGGGCCTTGGCTCAGTGGTTGGGTATGCGGTTGTGCAGCCTACCAATCCGTGTTCAATCTGTAGAATTGATAAGTGACGCGAAGGGGTTTTTCCCATTTATTGAGGATCAAGCTTGGTGTGTGGTGGAACTTCTCATCAAAAAATATCTTGATACTCATTAAAAAATATCCGTGGATCATATTTATCTTGGTACTCATACTAAAATAGATGTATGCGGCTGCGGCTGGTTTATCTGTGGACCATGTACTCATACTGGTAACGGCCCTGGCGTACAACTTGGTTCAGTCCGGTAGTTGTTTGAGCCTGCGGCTGAAAGCCGTATGCCGTGTAGGTTGGCATCGACGACTACAATGCCGACGTTGCCGTTTTCCTTCGCGGGGGAGTCATCGTAGAGCCTTCACACTTCACACGTCCAATTGTGCTCCGAGCAACAAAGACGTCAGATTCGGTGGACGTTGCCGGCGGCGCATACTGGCAACATCACGGGATGTAGCCAAAAGGCTCATTTGTGAGTTTCCGGGACTCTTACTCAGACCATTTTGCCTTCAACAATGAGTTACAATCTATGGACGGCGGCCTGACGCACAGGATATGGTTGTGCTGCGCCGATGGTTGATTTAGCCAAACGTATGTAGTTGCTGGTTTGTGTGAAAAAATGGTGGCGGCAACACATTATGGACTTCGATTTGGTGGTACTTCTCATAGTACCCTACCTTGAGCTCCGGGGGTGAAAACCCTATGTTTAACCATTGTTGGCTAACCTGGCAATGATGATGTTTTTGGGTCGTTACCTTTTTGAAGGCATTGCCCAGACTTGTTCTTGAGGGTGAAACCCCAGATTCCGGCCTTTGGTGGTTGAATCCGGTGACAGTGGCGCTTGAGCGTCGTCCCTTTCTGAAGGCGTTGCTGTTGAAGAAACTTCTTGTCCTCGTGGTGTTCAGAGATGGTTGGTGCGGATATGATCGTTGTTTGTAGTTTGCTTATCGCTGTTTTGATCGCTATGAGGGTTTTTTTTCTCTCTTGCTTGTCATAGCTTTGGTCTTGTGTGACTTTACTATTTGCCGGTGTGTTTTTTGGTGTGTGTGTGTGTGTTGGCGTTTGCTGTGGGCATTCTAACTATGTAAAGGCCGGATGGGTTCTCATTATTTTTGTATCCACTTGATAATTCATTTTGAGTCAACAAAATCCACCATTTATCAGAAAAAACAGTATATACTAGTCACATGGTTGTATGCCACAGCTGCCAGTTTATGATTTTGAATCCATGATAGTTTATGAACCATCTCGATTGGCGGGGTACGTCTTTTATCTAAAAATAAATATAAGTTAAATAGCTATCTTGGAGCTACAGCATTTGGACGGGCATCACTCTTAGACATTTAGCGCCGAACGTTTCTGTCATTATTTGGCATAGCCCACTTTTTAAAACTTGCATATATAATGTGAATAGTACTTTACGGAGGGAGTATACGCTACTCACAACCAAATATATGACCCATATCTCGGTCTTTTTATAACTTTTTGTTTGTCTGGAATGCCGCATGTTGAAAACACAGTAAAACATCCCCACCACTCGCCCACCAAAGGATACCAAATCAGAGAAATATATGCTCTATGGGCATGCACGGGTTGAGTTACCTTAACGAGTGTCCGATGACTCCCGGGTCCCGGGGAGAAATAGCCGGAAGGTGATTTTTTGATGATTGGTTCTGCATGCCTGCTACACATATGGGCAGTACTTTGCGCCGGTGCACCGGTCCAAATTTGGGCCGGTCACCTCGCAGCCGTCTGATCTGGCACATCATAACCGTTCAAAAAGTCTACCCCCGATCTGACCCTCTTTGTTGACTCGTGCTCTTCCTTCCTCCCGACTCGTCCTCTTCCTCGTGATTCCCCCGCTGCTGCCCCAGGACTCTGCCTCCATGTGCAGCACCGCGAGGGCACCGGCCACCGGGCGCTCGCACCCCGACGCCTCGCTGCCCCTTTGCTGCTCGCAGGAGAACATTCCCTCGCGGGTCAATTTTAATTGCAGCTTCATGTACGCTGGCCAGTAGTAAATGCCTTTGAATGAATGTAGAAAAAGCATCGCCCGTAGTAGTAAATCAAACAACGATTGCAGCAAAAACGGTCGCCGCCGTCACGGGGGTCGCAGCTCCGCCACGTTGGATGTAGCAAAATAACTCGCCGGTAGTAGCAAAATCCGTGGACGGTAGCAGCAAAAAAAAATCGGAAATGTTAACGCCCATAAGTGTGGGCGTTGACCATCTCGATCACACGCATTCATCACCGTCCAGTACTATATGCACGAATCTAGACACAATCTGACTGATTTTCTATGCCACGTAGGACAAGGCGTGTGTGGTGTGTGACATAGTTCGCCCACACATCCGTTTTACCACACGGAGGGGCCGGTGTGTGGGCGTTTAGCAGTTCACCCACACACCAGTTTTCAGCCACGCATAAGGGCTGGTGTGTCGGCATTTGCCATCTCGCCCACACGCCCGTCTCCTCTCCCACACGTAAGCTGCTAGTTGCCATGTGTTTTTGCAGCGCACATGGCAACTGCCTCTAGTGTGCTTTATAAGCAGGTGGCAACTCTTTTTTTTTACCCGAGTTGCCATGTGTTTTTGCAGGGTACACGGCAACTGCCTAGTGTGCACGTAAGCAGATGGCAACTGTCTTTTACCGAGTTGCCATGTGTTTTTGCATGGTACATGGCAACTGACCCAATATGCACGTACATGGCAACTGCCCTAACGTGCACGAAAGCAGATGGCAACTCTTCCTTTTTACATGGCAACTGCCCTAGCATGCTTGTGAGCACATGGCAACTCTCCCAACTGCCTAGTGTTAGTATGTGGCAACTCCTAAAGTTATAAAATCATGGCAACTACATTAGATCAGACCATACATGGCAACTGCAGTTGAGCAACCATGGCAACTGCAGTTGTCCGACATGGCAACCGTAGTTCAGCGACATGGCAACTGCAGATAAACGAACATGGACGAGGGTCTGGACTATGGCAACTGCGGTGCGCGGTGGGCGTCACGCGTCGCGTGCGAGACCAGAAGGGTACGAGGCCTAACATACGGGCGTGTGGGCGTTATCAACTTCGCCCACACGCACGCGTGTGAGAGGGTTCAGGAGGGAAAAAAAAGATGTGTGTGGGCATTAGTTGTTTTGCCCATACGTAGGTGTGTGGGCTGGTTGCTGTTCATGCCACACGAGGCGTGTGGCACAACTACCCGACACATCACACGTGTGGCAGTTATCGGGACCCAAAAAAATTGCCGCCGGCACAGGGTCGCAGCTCTCGCAACACGGGCGTCACTAAATCAAAATCAATGGTAGCAAAAAAGGTGTTGGTTCCAGCAAAACATAAAGCCGGTAGTAGCAAAAAAAAGGAGGCGTTGGTTTCCAGCAAAAAATGACACCGGATGCGGCAAAAATCCCCGCCGGTTCCTGCATACCATGCAGCTGGTTGCAGCCAACCTTGCCCCGTAGCTCCAGAAAAAAATCCATGGCTGGGAGGTGGCCTCCCTGTCGCAGCTCCTTCGCAGCGTCTCATGACCGTGGTTCCAGCTTTTTCCTCAGCCGGATACAGCAATTTTCACAACGGTTGCAGCACGCCACTTGCTTTGCCTTGTGGATTGCAGCATGGCGGAGAGGTTTATCGACACGAGGGCTCCCCGCCGATGAGTGAGCTTTGTGGTGGTTCGCGGCAACACAGGGGAGGAGGAGCAACGCATCTTTGAAGACGAAGAACTGGAGGTAGGGGATGAAGCGGTGGAGAGGATAAGGTAGGATAAGGCCCACCATATATACGCGTCTCAAGCGGTGGCTTCGTGGGAGCGTGAGGCCAGCGTGGCACGAGACCGGCAGAGTTTTCGGCCGGCGCACCGCACAGAAACAGTTCCCTACACATATCAACTAGCCCAGTCCAACTCAACTTTCTGCATGCGAAGTTGTGAGCCATATGCCAGTCTACATTTCAAGTTCCCAGCCAGCAGCTGTGTTAGTAGCCCTAGCAGCAGGAAAGTTAAAGATGTACTTGCCTCCTTAATAAGCCACTACTTCCTCTCCTAGAGTCACTATAAAATCATGGGCTACACATTCTATCTCCTCCGCACTTTAGTCTTGGCTTTCTCATCTTCGGACTCTGAATCAGACAATAAACACTCCTGGCAAGCAAATCAAAGCAGTGGGAAGTTAATATTTATCGAAAAAGGCATTCGTACCTCTTTATATATAAAGCAAAGATCATCAACACAACGGTACAAATACACGCCACCATACACGCACACAACCAAGGCAGGATACATAGGCGCTGAGCGCAGCAGCACCACCCCTATCTACGAAGAGATGAAGACGCATACGACGAACCATGGGTTCCAAGGCAGCCTTTCGGGAAGGATACACACCGGAGCACCGCCGCCGCCCGACCCGAGGGTCAGAGTTCCCGTGGAGCAACAAAACGGGCAATGAGAACCGCGACGACGCCTTCAAGAAGGGAACGAGTTTCGCCGCCGCCGGTCCGTCCGAGGATAGAACAAGTTTTCACACCGACCAACACTCACCGCCACCGAATGCCACACCCCGGCCACCACGCCACCCACACGGCCATGGCAGCAGGGCAGCACCAAGCCACGGGCTCTGCCCAAGAGCACCGCGCTACCACCACCAGGGCCGCTGCCCCAGCATCCAAGACCAAGACACCACCTCACCCGAGACCCGTCGCTACCCCAACCAAAGAGACGAGCGGAAGGCCTGGCCTTTTCGCGCCCCTAAGCGGCCCCCAGCACCGAGACCCAATAGGCCGACCATCGCCCCATCCTGCAGCACCGGGCGCGAGACGAGCTCGATCCCGCCGCCGGGCGCGAGACAAGCTCGGTCCTGCTACCGGGCGCGAGACGAGCTCGGTCTCGCGGCACCAGGCGCGAGACGAGCAATGGCCTGCAGCTAGGAGCGGGCCAGCCCTTCGATGCAAGTAGAGCCCGGACGAGGAGGAGAAGGAAGGTCGAAGTGGCCCGACTGCAAACGAGCCGACGCTGGAGAAGCCGGCCGCCGCCACGGGCAGAGCCGCTGGCCACCATGTCGACGCCTCGCCACCGGGAGGCCACCACCCCCAGACCTCCCCGCGCCGCCGCCCACGGAACAACCACGCCCGGCCGCTGCCCCAACCCGCGCAGCCTGCCGGAAACGTCGCGTCAGATCCGGCCGGCATGCCCCCACCTCCACCAGCTCCAGCCTGGCCCCAACCGAGATGAGAGCGAGGCCGAGCTAGAGCCCGTAGAGAAGGGATCCTCCAGATCTGCCTGCAGCAGCCCGTGGCCAGGATCCAAACCACCGACGCCATCACGGGCACACAGCCGCCGCGCCGCCGTCGTTGCCCACTACGCCGCCGCTCGCACACCGCATCCTGGAGCCGCCGCCGCCACACCATCGAGCCCCGCGTACACCCGGCGCCGCCAGCAGAACAGGCCGCCCCGCACCGGCCAACCCCGAGCGGCAAAGAGAGGGGCCCCGCCGCCAGCCACCGCGAGGCGCTTTGCCCCGGCGGCTGCGGCCGGCTGCGAGGGCGGGGGAGGGCATGGAGGAGAAGAGGAGGGGTGAAGCCGCGCCGCCGCCCGAGTCGCCCGCGGGGGGAGGGGGACGACGACGCCGGGGCTAGGAGGTGGTTTTGGTTCTGTATCCTCGAAGTTAATATTTAGGCTCTAGCATACCAGTGAACTACTAAGATGGAATGGAATCAACAACATGAGATCAAGAAAACAAATTAACTATACATGCATATCAGTTGCTGCTCCTTCATCTGATCTCCTGCTCTATCCTTCTTGGAGTGAATTAACTGAAGAAGAGGGCATGCATCACGCAGTGCATTCAGTTTGAGAACCTGAAACCTACTGTACTGACTAGCCTGTTTTTAGCTCCTTTCAGACAATAATGATCACGAGAAATTAAGAGGAACAACTACCTAAATGAAACTCCATTCGACTATATGATTGCACAAGAACAACATGAAATACATGATCAGGTTAGGGACCCCCTCCATTTTATATCATATACCGGCAAGTAGGTAGCTTATATACAGGTGGAACCATGGCTACAAGAAACAGAAGGGATTTGAACCAAAAGAAACATTCACACAACCAGTTTTAGAACCTGAAACCCAAGTTTATTGCTTCCATCCAGAAGACAAGAACAGAGACAGATTCCCAGAGTAATAAGAACTTTTTTTGACTTGAACAATACCCTGTTTTGATTTACTGGAGAAAGAGCAGACAGCAGGACCTGCTACTATTGATTCTTAACAGAGAGCTCACCGCCATTTGTTTTATGATGCATACATCTCGAGCTCTCTGAATTCCTATGACATACAACAACAATTCAGCGGCCTGGAGCCTGAATAACTCCACTTTGCTAAGGGTCATTTGTTTTGCTGTGATACAAGAGCTGACAGGCCAGTACAATATTGCTTGAGCTATCAAGAAAATTAATAGCTTTTCAGAGAACCAAATTAAATAACCAACACAGCTGATTCAGAGAACCTACAACCTGGTCTGCTTTCCGAGAGCAGAGCAGAGTAGCCTAAACTACATTGTTTACCCTGCAGAAAGAATAGCTTGGCCAGGTCACCATGCTTCTTCAACGGCTAGCGGCTAGTCTGCTACGAATTTTACATCTTTATTAAAATTGCGATTATGACTGCATAACACACTTTCTGAAAAATCAATATGGTGTATGAATCTCTGTACGTAGTACACAGCTCTTTTTTACCATATTCAGTAATCAGCTCACAACAGAAAATGTGGCTTCTTTACCAAACTTGAAATGGCATGGAGTTGAAAGGTTAAAAACTGGGCCGGCCTAAGCATCAAAGGAGATATAACATGTATTGTGAGTCACAACTTCAACAACATACTCCGCACATCACATTTTTGCCAGGGTTAATATATAGAGTCACATTGCCATGATACAAGTCAGCCATACAAAACGTTACTCACATCTATGGATTGGATTGCAGTAGAGCTTCTAGTGGTCTTGCTTATATTTTTTCGAAAAGGGGCGCTTTATTACTTAAAAGGTTTAAGCATTACACCCAGCCTCTGCATAACTAAGATGCACACCACCACACAAGTCCTCTGCAAGAACGAAAAATAGATAGGCGGAATACAAAGATAGAGTATGTATAACGCCTAAAGCGGAGGTGGGCCAATCCTATGATCATGTTGCCACCCATGTTGGATAAAAGTATCCCTCGCCGTATCCTCTAATCGTGTACACACCTCCGTAAATAGGTCTCGATTCTCCAAGCATTGTAGAAAGGACCATAAACGAAGAGTCCCGGTACATCTGTAGATAACCTGCATTAGAGAAGTACTTTTATCGTTAAAAACCTTACCATTTCTACATAGCCAAAGCGACCAAATAACGGCTAGCGCTCCCACCCTAAGAAGAGTTCTAAACCTGTGATCAATCCCATGTAACCAGTTGCCAAATACATTGGCAACACTACAAGGAGGATACAAGCCAGAAACTATCTGGATGACTGACCATATAGACCGAGCCAATTTGCATTGGAAGAATAAATGTTTTATTGTCTCATCATGATGACAAAAAACACATCGCGGACTTCCATGCCAATTCCTCTTGATAAGGTTATCTTTAGTAAAAATGACTCCGTGATGAAGATACCATGCAAATATTTTATTCTTAAGAGGTATCTTCATCTTCAGATCTTCTTATTATTATCAACTGGCACATCAGACTAGATTAATGCTCTATACATAGACTCCACTGAGAACTGTCCGTTCCCATGTAGGTTTCATCGGAGTACATCAGACCCATGTGACAAATGCACCGTGGACAACCGCTGGAGTAGGATATTCCACGATTGGAGTCTGGATCCAATTAAATTCCTTCTGAACGTCATATTTGGTGGAAATGATCCCATTACTGTGCGCTAGTATCGCCCTTGTGACGCACAATATTGTATAGAGCCGGATATTGTTCCCGGAGAGTGGCATTTCCTAGCCACTTATCCTCCCAGAATCTAATTTTCGAGCTGTCCTTATTCAAGAAAGATCCATAGCAGAAGAAATATTTCTTCGTAGCCATTAGACCTGTACAAAAGTGAGAATCCCCGGCTTCCAGTATACTTGCGATTCAACAATGTATAATTATCTAATTAGGAACGGATTAGTTGGGCAGGCAGTCAGGCATGGATTTTTGTTCATATTCATGCACACACCTTTTCGATGCACAAACCACTTGTAGTTCTTGTTCAATATCGTGTAAGACAAAGTTGGCTGAGCAGAAGTAGAGGGTTACATGAGCCTGGGCCTTTACACGACTCTGGACTAAGAAAGAATTCCTTATTTGGCCCTTTCTTAAATTTTGGTTTTCTTTTTGGCCTTAAAAATTATTTTCTTCCCTATTCGACACTCAAACTTCATTTTATGCCTTATGTGACACTCCCATCCATTTTTCCATCCAAAGGTGTTAATTAGCACATGCAAAGATAATTTTGCCCTTGATGATAGTATCTCACCAGAAGAGGATAGAGAAGGGGCATGAACGAACTAAAAAATTACGAGGAATCTGCACTCCTGCCTTTTTTCTTTTTCCTTCCTTCCTTCCAATCCCGTCTGCTCTTTTCTTCTACCATGCCCAACCCGTCACGTATTGCAGCTCAGTCTGTGAGAGCCTGGCACGGCATGCACTGGCGGATCTACTTGGGACCATACAGGGCCGTGGCCCGGTCTTCCAAAACTGGGAAAGATAAATCCTAGTCAGTCAGCCCAGATATTTGGTCTGAGTCTGTATAAATTCTATTGTGTGTCGCTGCTGCTGCTAAGTGGGCTGCTTTGCAATGATGTTGACCCGTTGGAGCTGGCCCATGCCGGATTCGATGTCTAAACGCTACTCTACGTGACTTTTTTTTTGAGGTGTCCTACTCTACGCAACTGTGCTACATGAAACGTAAAACGCCCAGATAACATTTTATCTTTGAGCTTTTCCCGTTCCTCGTATCCACAAGCTTTAGGACTTTGAGTCCCTCAAAAAAAAAATCTCAATGTCTAGGCCATTTTTTCCTGGGCCAATTAACAAACGGTAAAATGGATCCGGCAGCCACCACAGCGATCACAACTCCCAACTCCTTGAACGCAGTACTTTTTGTTAGGAAAAAGTCCAAAACAAACCTTGAACTTGTACGTGGAAGCTAAATCAAATCCTGAACTTCGAATCCCTGAAATCAGCACACCGAACTATCTAATCCTGGTCTGTTTTAAACCTTGAACGCAGTACCTTTTGTTATGTAAGCCACCGACCCGTACTTTGGTTCTTGTCACGCTCCGCCACTGACGACATGCATCCGGTTAGTCCCTACGATAGCCTCTTCCTCCTCACCGCGGGTTGGGGCGGGCAAGGGACCCGCGGTGGTGTGCCACGAGCGCACGATGCTGATCCGGGTTAGGGTAGACTGGAATTACCCGTGCTCACCCGTGCCATCCTTCCCAAGCCACCGGTTGTATCTTCCTCCGGTGCGCCGAGGCCGCTGCCACCTCCTGTGCACGGCGGCGCCAAGGCCATCGGCCGGATCCGTAAAACTAACAGATGGAAGTTATCAGAAGCTTAATGTGTACAAATTTATATGCTACAGTAGAGGTGAATGAGTTCGGCACTGTTCCACTCATCATCATATTATTACTATTAGCCATATAAATGCCTTTATGTTTACTTATTCAAACATGAAAAATAATATCACATTACCTTTGTGTTTGCACGTAAATAATCTATTCGCATACTATACTAGGGGTAAAGCAGTCTTTTCAGGTCAGACTTAGCTAAAACTGACGGAAGTGTCACATAGGGAACAAAATGAAATTTGAGTGTCAAAAAGTGGAAAAAACAAAAATTTGGGCCAAAAAGGGAACCAAATTTTAAGAAAGGGCCAAATAAGGAATTTTCTCCTGGACTATAGCTGTATACACAATCTTATACTTCGCCCGTCATGAAACAATTGTCATTAAAATGAATAAAAGGAGATGTATCGAGATGTATTTTAGTTTTAGATACATTATTTTTTATCTATTTTGATGACAAGTATTTTTGGACGGAGGGAGTAACAGTTATCAATCCCTTAGGCTGGTCACAATGGGTAGGAATATAAGGTAGTAACATACACACTTATCTAGACTATGTTACTACCTTCACAGTGGGTAGGAACATATATGTAGTGTCATGCAACGATGCATTTATTAGCTTCATTGTTTCTTGAAGTGTGTGATGTTTCGGTAACTTAGCTAGTTACCACAAGCACCTCACTCTTCATTAAATATGTGCCACATAAGCAACGTTGTATTGAAATATGTGATGTTACTCCTAAGTTCCATCCCATTATGATCAGCCTTACTATTCACGGAAGAAAGGAGAACAGGCTGGCCAGGCCGACAGTTACTGATCAATGTCCAGATTAATTGGGAAGGTACAGCTGCCCCTGTAGAATGCATGCATCCATGCTTGTACCAGCAGCAAAAAAAATTCCGAATCAAAAAGTTACAAGTGGGGCGCCAAAGCATTGGTACTGGAGCCTAAAGGTGAAAGGGCAGCAAGGCGAATTTTTGTCGAAAGAGACTACCTACCCAAGAGAAGTGCTAAAAAAGACCCTTTTCAGATGAAATTAACAAAAAAGACCCCCTCGGCCGTGGCAGCAGGCGCGCCGGGCGACACGTGGCACCTGCCGCCACGGCATGCTGGCCAGAACAGAAATCCGCACCCGCGACGTAACGGAGTTGGCGCGGTAGGCCCTGCCGCCTCAAGGGCAGGCGGCAACACTGTAGCTGCTCGGCCCAGCTGCCTGAGGGGCTGGCGGCAGCCCTGTTCATGCTGCGCACTGCCGATTCCCACGTCTGTCGTTATCGTCTGCATGCAAAAATTCATTACTAGAACATCTCCTATTCTTGGCACTGGTCTCTGTCTCTGCAAGTATGCTAATTAGGAGGAGTACTAATTGATGGGTCAATAGTCAGTCTACGTGCATGTCGTGATTAACCCTTGAATCCTTAGATGGTCAATCGTTAGTCGACAGCCCGAGTGCTGCAGCCGTCTTGTCATGTTAATTAGCAGGTACTCCTCCTCATAGATAAACGGCAATGCGTAGTGTGCACAGGGCTGCCGCCAGCCCCTCAGGCGGCGGGGCCCAACAGCTACAGTGATGCCGCCTGCCCCTGAGGCGGCCGGGCCCACCACGCCAGCCCCGTTACGGCGCGGGTGCGGATTCCCTTTCTGGCCAGCATGCCGCCTCGCACCGTGGCGGCAGGTGCCACGTGTCGCCCGCCGCGCCTGCCGCCACGGCTAAGGGGTTCTTTTTTGTCAGTTTCATCTGAAGGGGGTTTTTTTTAGCAATTTCGTTGGGCAGATAGTCTCTTTCGACAAAAATCCAGCAAGGCAGCGCTAGGCGCTCACGCGACCCGCTACCGACCCCGCAACCCTCGTCGACCCCGCTGCGCTCGGCCTCGCTCCGCTCTTCCTCTGCCCTGCCGTCGCCGGCGGGCACCGCCGGTTCCAGCCCGGGGGTGGCGGCGGTGGTAGGATCTCCTCTCCCCGCGCGCGTCTTCCTGGCCCGGGATTCGGTGGATGCAGCGGCCACAGGGCTTCTTCATTTTTTTTTGTCGATCCATCGTTGTCGGCATTTCTTTCTCTTGTATTTTCTCTTTCATTTTTTTTGGGCGTGACTGTGCTGCTTCCGCCTCAGCACCTGTTGTTGGATGTCTCGATTGGTTGCTTTGTATACAAAATGGGGGAAACCCTTTTTCCACAAAAGTTACAAGTGGATCACATGTATGTATGAACTTTGAGCTGCTAACAACAGATCTTGGCAATGCCAGGGAGGAGAGCAAAGGGATGCGACAAGAGGCACTAGCTTCCTGTGACTGATTAATTAAGTTTCTTATTAATTACAGGTAACTTTGCTAGCTGTGACCACTGACATGGAATGCTTTTTTTTTTCAACAATCATTTCAGATTCAGTCACCAAGAGTGGCTGGAGAGCCGGTGCCCTATTAGAGTTCAAATTTCGTACGGATATTTGATATGTATAAATATCACAAGAGGTACCTATGTGTAAATGTACCTAACTTTGAGCTGCTACCATGCCGAGGAAACAGATCGACTGCATAGTATAGAACTTGAACTCGGGATTTAGATTGATATTTATGATTTTTCTACTAAAAAGAGCAACCAACTAAAATTATATATTACCTGCAGATCGATTTTCGTCTCCACACTATAGGGCTTTTTTGTGTAAAATAGGTGCCATTTCTTCATAATGTATCAGTTACCTGCATATATAACTCGTGTGTGCCTATAATGGATGAACAAATCAATTACCCCGCCCAAAAAAAGCTAAGGCACAACTGGGCCATTGTGCAAAACAAAAGTTAAGACTGCCATTCTGGCAAGCAGAGCAAAATATATGATTAACCCATGCCCGTCGATCTAAGCGATTAATATAATAACAAAGTAGGCAAGACGACGCTCTAGTAGTAGGCAAGACGGTGCATACATAATCACATATACACTGGAATAATGTGCGGAGTGAATCAGCTTCTCATTTTGTCCTTGTGAGTGAGGGCCTGAGGGGGAGCCGGGCGCATAGATGGGTATCTCAGATGCTGTGCTATGGTGGGAGGAGTGGCAGCTGCGCATCCTCGTCCTTGGCAGCCTGTTTGTTCAGTGGATCCTCTTCTTCTCTGCCGCCCTGCGTAAGCTCCCTATTCCTTCCTGGTTAAGATCCATAATATGGCTCGCGTACTTAGGTAGCGATGCTCTGGCCATATATGCCCTTGCCACCCTCTTCGGTCGCCAGAGAAGGCAAGATTGTAGCTCTGGTCAAGGCAATGGCATCCTGGAGGTCGTGTGGGCGCCGATTCTCCTGTTCCACCTTGGTGGACAGGACCTCATAACAGCCTACAACGTCGAAGACAACGAGCTGTGGACGCGGCACGTCGTCACTGCCATATCTCAGATCACTGTAGCCATCTACGTGTTCGCCAAATCTTGGCCAGGCGGCGACAAACAGTTGTTGATTGCATCTATCTTGTTCTTCATCCCCGGGATCCTCAAATGCATAGAAAAGCCATGGGCTCTCAAGAGTGCTAGCATTAACAGCCTGGTTAGTTCTTCTGGCCCTGCTCCGAGGAGGAACATAAACAGAGGGATCAATTCACTTGAAGACTATGTGCAAAACATAAGGGCTTTTGTGCAGACCAACCCTCGTCGTCAAGCACACAGTGATGCAATGGACCTTGAGCTGGACAACCATCTTCCTCAAGCACAAGAAGAAGACTATTCGGTGGACCTTGAGGTCAACCATCAACCACAAGTACAAGGGGAAACTGGCATGGTGGATATACAGCTCGACCATCATCCTCGCACCTCAAGCATATGGAGAAACAGGCTAAACCAAATAAGGGAAAAGATGAGAAGCCTCCGAAGCAAAAAAAGGGAAAATATCAGACGCCGAGATAATGACTATAATGTGGACCTTGAGACCCATAAGCTATTTCTGGATCTTGCATCAACGTATCCTGACCGCCTTGGTATCCTGAAATCCATCTGGGTGCTTGATGCAAAACAAGCATCTGTTCTGTTGCGAAAGAGGCTATTCAAAGCTTTCAATCTTCTCTACACCAAAAATAACATGCTCACCGACAAAAGTATAAAGGAGAGCCCAAGAATTATGGGATGTCTTAGTATATGCGCACGGGTATCAGCTTGCCATCTGCCATGGGCAGCCATCGGCTACTTCCACACAAGTCACAGACAAGATTATAATGCTGCCGATGTCAAGGTTACATATGCCTTGTTCTGCTGTACAGCAATGCTGGATTTTTTTAACTATTTCAACACCATGCATACATTAGAAGCTTTATATGGTAAAGAGAAAGTCAGTCCGGGTCCTCTGGTTGCTGGCCGAAATGAACAGGCAAATAGAAAGGCTATACAATGGCTGTGGGTAATAAAAGTTGGTTCCCTGTATGAACGGGCAATGGCTGCCCGGTTACGGTGGCGAAGGAGGAACACACGCATCCTGGCAAAACAAATGGATGCCATGAATAATGGATTAAAGCATAAACTTCCTAGCCTCCTGCTATGTGCCATGAGTAAGGAGGTACACATAAATAGCTTCGTAGGCCAATATAATCTGATAGGGTTCTTTGCTCGTAACAAAAGGCACTCTAGGAAGATGGGCATCTTGAATTTCTTTAACTGCAAGGAATTTCTTGACCAACATTGGTCCATGAAGCCCTGCAACTCATCTTTTCCCATTTCAGAGATGGTTCTTAAGTATGTACAGAAAGGGTGGGAAGATCAAATAAACGATGTTGACAGTTACTGGAAGTTCAATGACCGCAGGGGGCAATGGACTCTTCAGGCCAACAGGTGTGATGAAGACTTGGGTTGGAGTTTAAGGAGTCCATTTGACGAGAGTGTCCTTCTCTGGCACATTGCCACAGATTTTTGCTTCTACTACATGGGCGCATCACCAGATCACCAATGTGCCACTGCTCAATGTATTGAATATGCTTCTGGTGAGGGTCAAGGGTGTGCTGTTTGGTGTGACAGATCTCCTAATAACAAAAGAGCCGTGCGTTGCAGGGAAATGTCCAATTACATGGTGTATTTACTGTTTATCAATCCTGAGATGCTACTGGCAGGCACCAGACGGAATCTGTTCAAAACCGCCAATGCTGAAGTCGAGGAGATCCTCAAGGACAAGCCATCACTCAAGGAAATATTCAATGGAAATGAAGAGGAGATCAAAAGAGGACTTATGCAGAGGTTAATCACCATGGTGCAGCCAATTGAACGCAGAGAAGAAGTTGTCGGATCAACAGAATCATCACCGGATGCAGCAACATATCCAACTACACAGGAAGGTTTTATCCATGATGCCTGGAAGATTTCTGAATATCTGTTTGCTTTAGGTGATGAAAATAAAATGTGGGATGTTATTGAAGGCCTGTGGGTGGAGATGCTCTGCTTCTCTGCCAGTAGATGCAGAGGGTACCTACACGCCAAGAGTTTGGGCACTGGCGCGGAGCTTCTCACATATATCTGGCTGCTTCTGTCACACATGGGGATGGAGACCTTGCCTGAGCGGCTGCAGAGGACGGAACTTTCAAGTGGAGGAGGAAATTTCAGCCCCACCCAATCGACTACCCAGGTCAGCAATCCCACCGGGGAGGCCATTGGTTGAAAAACCTTCTATACTCTGCATTTCACTCTTAGTTTCTTATTTTCCACTTGTCGATGTGCCACATTTGGAGATATTATAACTATGTGTATATGTGATGTACCAGATATCTGGGAGCGAAGATCCACGGCCTCATGAAGCTGCTGCTACTGCTAGCGCATCTACGTCTCCAACAGAAGAAATGCTTCCAGCTGAATAGTCTGAGAAAGCACCAATCCAGTTTGATGCCTGGCAATCTGTTTGTGTGTTGTGCTGTTTGAATTGCCAGATTAATTACCTTTTATCTCTGTAATGATCATGTTTGTGGTACGGATGCCAGATTACTCCACGGACACCCATCCCGTGTTGAATTCTGTAGCATGTTTTTTCGTAAGAGTGGATTTGGTGTAATTAGTCATTTGAACCAATGGTTTACCCGGTTGTTGTAATTAATGTATTTCTACCCAAAGGTTAGAAATTGCAGTGCTTTTTTATTTTGCTCAATCTCCATGATTTTATATCTTTGTAAATTGTGAGCATGTGATCTACCAGATAGACCAACTGAATAACCTGTGAAACTATCGCTCTTCATTTACACGAGGAAATGATCCCGTGTCTCTGTATTACCAGTCTGCTGGTGGAATCTGATTCGTTGCTGCACTATTGTGTTGGGCTTAATACATACACTAGACCTGTTGGTAACTAACTGCAAGTTCGCCTCTACAATGCGTATGTGTATACAACGGTCGCCCCATGCCGTAATCTTAGTTGCTTACCAGAGGAAGCTCTGTCTCAATTTATTCGTCGCGATACACTGTTCATCAGTGTGGTTCTCTAGTTTTCTTTCTGAATAAGAGCCATGTGGTGCATGTTTGTTTGCTGAGTTACAGTAAGAAAATCCTAATAGAGCAGGGGGAAATGTGGAAAGATTGCAGGATCTAATCTTACCAGTATTATCACCAATAGCAAGTACTTCCATTAGATGGCTAGGAAGAGATGAATGCATCTGCCGTTGGTCTCCCAATACTTGCAATCCTGAGAGTAAAGCTACTTCAGCATCGAGGTTGCATAAGCATCAATGTGTATATACCTTCACCGTAATTTACTGCCGCTCTAAGCTGACCTTCCTGATCCTGTGTATCATTGCAGCTTGTGCCTTGTCCAATGTAGGACCAAGATTTGCCCTATAGACCATAACTCTTGCGGCACACGACAATTACTCTCTCAGTAGTTTCACAAGCACCCGCAAACATCTCTATCCGAGCCTGAAAGTACAGCAAATCGAATTTTATTTAGCAGACAACCAACAGCTCAATCAATGACAGTGTGATACAAGTTTATTTAGCAGACAATCATCTCTCTCAGTAGTTCCATTTGAAACATAGAACAGCAACAACACCACCAGTATATGAAACTGTACAGGGTTCTTCATATGAGACAGGTTATTTTCACGCCTAATTGGATTTTGACATCTCTGAATCCATTAACAGAAACATCATGCGCGGTCATAGGTTATAATGATAACAGAACAATAGTAACAATTTTACTAGACACAGAGAAGAAAGTATATCACACTCGTAGGTTAATAAACTGTACAATGTACAGTTTTTCATTTCTCGAGGAGTAATGACCCTCTTGAGACCTTGTTACCCTTCTTCTTTATTAATGAGATGAGGCAAAGCTTTTGCCTCCGTTTCAGAAAAAAATAAAAAATTGTACAATGTGGGTGACAGTCAACATCAGGCCTTTTTATCCATTTGCCATCTAGAGTTTAATTCTTATTGAGCCCCAAAAGGGTTGGTGCATATGGCAGAGGCTCTGCCATATGGATAATTAGAGCAATAGGGATTCACTGGTTAATTACCTGTTGCTGCCAACAACTGAGGCAGCGCAGGTAGCCAGGTTAAAAAGCTAACTAAGCACCACAACGCCGCTGTGGCATTTCGTCGAACACCATTTGTGCATGCCTCTCCGGCCCCGAGCATCGAACCCTCCTGTATTCCACTCCCAACCTAGATAAGATAATCTGTCGACCAAGCAGAGGCGAAGTGAGAAATCAGCAACGACGAGGAGGGTTTCAGACAACGAAACAAGATGACTTTCTCCAGTTTGACTGGCCATGAGTTCGAGAACTTATTGGAGAGAGCTAATATCCATACCCACGGCGGCACTTGAAGAGGTGGCGGGGAGGATCCCATGGAAGGAGCAGGGGAGAGGAGCGGCGGCGGCTGGATTACTTCTTTTTTCTTCTTCTAAAAAAGCAGATGCCTAAAATTGTTGAACTTTTTTATAAATTCGTGAACATTTTTTGAAGTGTGTGAACTTCCTTATAAATTCATAGACACTTTTGCATTCATGAACTTTTTCTATATTTATCGATATTTTTTTAATTCTTTTCCATATTTTTAAAAGTCAACGGTCGATTGGTCAACCACCACCGGTCATAATGATCTCGAGCGACCGGAGGAACAAGTTAGAGAAAGTACAATAAGATGACATATGTGGGTTGTAAGCCTTTAAATATATTTTTTTGATGAGTTGAAGGAGAGAGAATGTAAGCAGGCTACCAATTAACAGGCGGCTACATCAGACACTTCTAAATGTGTTGTGAGAGAATGAGGGTGGGCCGTGTATCAAAAAGTAATACATATTTATATGCAACTATTGTACTTGCTGATTATAGCCTTGACTATGGATGACGTGATAAAATCATATAGCCAGCAGTTGTCTATACTATTTTTTTGTGAGGGTAAGCAAAGAGCTTTATTACGAAACGTTCACGGCAAGATCGCCCATAACAGAGTCAGCAACAATTGCTGGAAGTACATGATCCGCAACTAAAACCTCTCCCAGTTGGAGAGTCAGGCCTAACTGAGCCATATGGTGAGCTGCCATGTTGGCCTCCCGTTTACAGTGAGCGAACACACAGGACGAGAACCAAAGCCGTGCTTGCACCTTGATGTCCTCGATCGCCGGGGCGTGCTGCGAGAAGTCTGGGGCACATCTGTTTAGGGCTTGTTCAAGCGTTAGAGCATCCATCTCCACTGTCAGCCGAACCACGCCCAACTCAGCCGCAAGATCAAGAGCTTGTTCCACCGCTTTCAGCTCGGCACCGAAGGCATTGGCAACATGGTCTATACGTCCAGCCCGCGCTGCCACCACGTCGCCTATGTTTGTCCTTACGACCACGCCCCAGGCCCCCTGCGATTCGTCCACCAGAAAGCTCCCGTCGACGTTGAACTTGAGAACATCCGGTGGTGGAGGGATCCAGCAGGCCTTGCTCTTTGGTGGGGGAGGAGATTTGCAGAAACACCCCTCATACTCTGCAGCCGTGCATGCAGCTCTCACCACAAAGTGCGCGTGTTCCATCGGCTTGTCACCCTCACGAATCTTGTTGCGCTGAGTCCACCATTGCCACCACATAACGATGATAGCCAGCCGGTCCTTCCCAGATACTCGCCACAGGCATTCCAAGGTGCTGTCCACGCTTTCACACTCAGCGAGCCTCAGCCTCACATGCTCAAGATCTAGCCCCCGCCACACACGCTTGATCTCACTGCACTCTACAAACAGGTGCTTAGCTGATTCATCCCTCACATTGCATAGGAAACACTTGTGATCCTCAATCGCCATACCCCTCCGACACAGGATATCTTTTGTGGCTAGAGTGTTGTGCGCTAGCCGCCACATGAAGTGTTTGACCTTCCCCGGGCACGGTATATCCCATAGCCTCTTCCATTTTACCTCGCCCCCTCCATCCAAGTTACCATCAGCCAATGCGAGCCCGGGTTCGGACAGAGCCCTCTTTAGCTTATACGCTTGCTTAACTGAGAACACCCCTTTAGAATCGAAGTGCCATGCCAAGAAGTCGCCAGCTCCGTCCCTTAGTGGCATTTGAAGGATCAGTTTGGCATCCTCCTCCCAGAACGTCTCATTAACCAAGTCCACATCCCACATGCCGGTTGCTGGGTCGATAAGCTCAGCGACTCTTGTCAAGAGGTTGGCCCCGCGAGGAGTGATGACTCGCCTAGACCAGGCTCTGGGAATCCATGGGTCATCCCATATGTGAATGCTTTGCCCGTCTTCTACCCGCCAGATCATCCCTTGCTTCACCAGTTCAATGCCATGTGTGATACTACGCCAGGCATATGACATATTTGAGGCCGGTGCCGCATCCAGTATGGAGAAGTCCGGGTAGTACTTGGCCTTCATAAGCTGCGCGCACAGACTATCAGGCTGCTCAATCAGTCTCCAGACTTGCCTGGCAAGCATCGCAATATTGAAGTCGTTGATGTCCCTAAAACCAAGTCCTCCTCTTCCCTTCGACCGTGTAAACCTCTGCCAACTAATCCAATGGATCTTGTTGTCTTTATCTTGGTGGCTCCACCAATGTCTGGCAATCATAGAACTAAGTTCTTCGCAAAACGATTTTGTGAGGTAGAACACTGACATTGCAAAGGTAGGGATCGCCCGTGCAACTCCTTTAACGAGAATTTCCTTTCCTTGCCTAGACAAGGTCCTCTCATTCCAGCCCTGCATGTGATTCCAAATTCGATCCTTCAGATAAGCAAAAGCTTTGCGCTTGGATCGTCCAATGTACACCGGCAGCCCCAGGTATTTCTCATTGTATGCCTCGCTGTGTATGCCCAACGCCCCTTTGACATCTAACTTAGTTTGCTGTGAGCAGTTTTTACTAAACATCACCGCAGACTTCTCGTGGTTGACGCACTGCCCCGAGCACCTCTCATAAACCTGGAGGATGCGTTGGAGTTCCTGAGCTTCCTCTGTCCGCGCTCGCATAAGCAACACTGAATCATCGGCGAAGAACAGGTGCGAGATAGCAGGTGCCCCCGGACAGATCCGTATGCCCCCAAAACTTCCCCTCAGCTGGGCCTCATTCAACAATGCCGACAGCCCCTCTGCACAAATCGCAAAAAGATAGGGCGAGCTCGGGTCGCCCTGTCGAAGCCCTCTTGACGGTGCAAACTGTTGGGATAGCTCGCCATTGACCTTAATGTTGTACCTCACTGAAGTTACACACCTCATTACAAGTTTCACCCAGTTACGTGCGAACCCAAGCTTGAGCATCATTGCTTCTAAGAAGGCCCACTCGACCCTGTCATATGCTTTGCTCATATCCACCTTTACCGCAGCATATTCTTCCTCCCCATTCCGTTTGTTCATCAAGAAATGGGAAATTTCATAGGCCATGAGGATATTGTCCATTATCAGCCGTCCAGGTACAAACGCGCTCTGGTTATCCGAGATGATCTCCAGCAGTATGAGCTTGAGTCTACTGGCCACAACCTTTGAGACAATCTTATACAAAACATTACACAAACTGATCGGTCGGAGGTCCTTAATCCTCGATGGGTTTTTCACCTTTGGTATTAGAACAACATGGGTATCATTCCACCCCTCGGGCATATCTCCTCCCTCTAGTACTTGCCGCACCTCCTCAATGATATTCTTGCCCATCAGCAGCCAGTATTTCTTGAAAACTAGAGCGGGCATACCATCTGGACCCGGTGCTTTCAGGTCATCGATCTGATCAAGTGCCGATTTTATTTCCATATCCGAGTACTCGGCTGTGAGGCTAGCGTTCATGGTGCTTGTAACTTTCATCGGCACCGCCCGTAGTAGCTCATCATACTGGCCAAGGCCATTCGAGGTGAAAAGATCCTAAAAATAAGACCTGACATAGTTAGTTAAACCCCTTCCTTCCTCCACAACCACCCCATCCTCCCTTCGGAGCCTCCTGATTCTATTCGCCTTCCTCCGCGCCGAGGCATATCTAAAGAAGAACTTTGTATTCCTATCTCCTTCCTTTACCACCAAACATGAGCTTGCTGTCTCCACTTAATATCCACTACTTCCTCTAAATGATCCACCAAACACCGCAAGCGCACCTCCTCCGCAACCTTTCCAGGTGTAATAGCCTGCTTTCGACAGTTCTCCAGCTCCCGCTTGGCCTCCTTTAACTTCTTCTCCGAATCACCCACTACGTCCTTGCTCCATCTTGAAAGGTCGCGAGCCACTCCATTCAACGCCGCAGCCACATCTGTAGCTCCGCCTTCTCTGACTCTCCTCCACGCCTCCTCCACCACCAAGTCGCATCCGTCCTCTTTCAACCACTTGGCCTCGAACCGAAACCCACTTCCACCCCCCCGTCTTCTGCCCCCCATATCCTCCGTATCGACCACCACTGGCCGGTGATCGGAATGCCGAGGTAGCTCATTACGCACACGAAACTCCGGGAATTTGGAGCACCACGCCATGTTAGCAGTAGCTCGGTCGAGCCAGCCACATATGTAACCATCGGCATTCGTACAGTTATTCCACCATGTGATGCTGTCACCTTCATGTCCCAGGTCACTCAAACTGCATCCCTCCAACGCCTCCTTGAAACTGTTCATGCAGCTCTCTAGACGATCTGCACCCCCCCTCTTCTCTTCATTTGATAAGATCTCATTGAAGTCCCCCAAGCACAACCACGGCATGTTCTCCTGGTGTTGTTGGCTCAGCAAATGCAAGGTCCTCCAGGTTTCCTTCTTCCTTCCCCACTGCGACTCCCCGTACACACCCATTATTCTCCAAATTGATCCGTCTTCCTCCGTTATGTCAGCATCAATATGCCTCCTCCCCAACGATCGCAAAGAAAGATTGACTCCCCTCCTCCAGAAAATAGCCATACCCTGACTCCTTCCCTCTGAATCCTTCGCACACATGTTCACCAAGCCAAGCTTCCACCTATATTGCTCCAGCTCTTTCTCCAACAGCTTTGTCTCGCACAGAAATAGAACATCGGGATCCTCCGCCCTCTTGAGATCCAAGAGGCCTCGAACTGCCGGGCCGTTCCCAAGTCCCCGGCAGTTCCAGCTTACTATCCTCATTGCGTTCGGCAGGGCTGCTCCTGCAGCCCGGCCGATATTACAAGGTTTTGAGCATCCACTTCCCCCCTAGCCTCTCCCGTGCCATCCATTCGACCCCTCTTCATGCTGGCCTCCTCGTCCCCCTCATGCGCACTCCTCTTCTGCCCTAAGATGGGACCAACCACCCCACCACCATCCTCTACCACTCTACCCTCCCTGCTCACCTTCTTGTATTTTTTTTGGTTTGTACCCCTCCTTCTTATCCTCCATCCCAGCAAAGGCGCCAATGTCATCTCCTAGCTTCCCTTTCTTCTTCACATCTATCGGCTTACCACCCTCCTCGGCCACACCACTCTTTCCCTTAGAAACTTCCAAAGATGCTTTCTTCAACTCTTCGCTCTGTAACACCCTGCCACCCCTTCCTCCATCCTTCGATACATTTGCATTCCCACCCCCATCGCTGTCAATCCAATCGACGAATGTCAATCTCTTCTGAGTCGCCGATGCACACCCAGCTATTTGTGTCTTCCTTGGGCTCACGACCTCCTCACCGTCCTCCGATCTCCCTCCACTCGACCTAGGCTCTGTCTTCCTCCAAGAGATGCTGTCACTGCGAGATTTACCTCCTGTATTGCCGAACCCATACATCATCATCCCTCCCGAGCCACTACCACTACCGCTCGTTGTCTTCCTTCCCATCTACCCATCTTCTCCACCTCTCCTCCTGCTCATATCTGCCTTTAACCACCTCCCATACTGAGCTTTTTCCCCCTTCTTTAGTTTGGTCTGGCAGCTCTTATCAACGTGACCAAGCATGCCACAAATATAGCAGAAGTCCGGTAAATATTCGAACTCAAAGCGGCAAAACGGACGCTCCTCCTCAGACCTTTTATCCTTCTCCTTCACCATCTCATCATCACTCTCCACCTCCTCATCCAGGAAGATGCCCCTCATGATAGGTTTGTTTATGGGCATCCGGACCTTAATCCTCAGGAACCTCCCCATCGCCGATCCATCCGCCCCCGTGTCCATCTCCAGAAATTTCCCAACCAGGTTACCAATATCTTCCACATCCGCCCCCGTGTCCATCTCCAGAAATTTCCCAACCAGGTTACCAATATCTTCCACCGTATCCTCCTCCATCTTCCCCAGCGGCAGACCAAAATCCCTAAACCAGATAGGGATATCCTCGAACACATACTGATCAATCCGTTTGCTAGGCACGAAATCCACCATTACCACCAGATCATTGTCGAACATCCAAGGACCATCCTCCAACGCCTTTCGCTTCCTGCTCTCCTGCTTGAAAGTGAAGAGGAAGACATTCTCTCCAATCTCCTTGCACTCTACCCCCTTCAAGGGGCACCAGCAGCGCCCGAGCGCCATGCAGATCGCATCAGGGTGCGTCGGCCTCTCTGAAAGAACCTTCCCCACCGCCTGGATCTCGCCGGTTGACTCCTTTGCTCTTGACTTCCACCGAATCTTCACCCCCTTCTTCTCATCCTCCGACAGCTTCATCTTCTCCAACAGCCCCGCCATCCTCTCCATGGTGCCGTCCAAACCAGTGAAGACAAGCCCTAACCCTAGTTGGTGTTTTACGATCACGAGCCCTAGGCAACTCGCGAAAGGCCTATGGTGGGGGACGGGAACGAATTGCAGGAGATCTCGCCGCTGCGGTGCTCCGGCAGATGATCGGGCGACGAGATCTAGCGAGGCGAGGGCAAAACCACGAGCGGGAATCAGGGGCGCAAGAATCGCCTCCCTGATCGCCGGACATAAACTGTCACCCTACGTGGGACAGACCGGTATCCCGAATAGTTGTCTATACTATTAACCATACCCTTAAGAGATCACCTTCAAAATGGGCGGCCGAAGAGTAGGGGAGCATAAGAGCCAGTTCCTTCAAGTGATGCTTAAGGTGTAACATAGAAGCTGCCAAAAACAAATCACAGAAAAACGAGCACCTACTCAAAGCGGCCGCGGGCTTTTTTTCTTTTTGCTTTTTCGCAAGCAGTGGACGTGGCTAGCCGGGCAGCGGAAGCCTTTCAATCAGGCAGGTTCATTACTGTAGCTGCGGCGCTCAAGTTTTTTCCACTCTCATTTTACTTATCAGATCTTTCACTGTTTTTGGAGCAGTTTTCAGTGGATTTCTTTTTCTTTTATTTTTTATTTCTCTTTTGGTGGTTTTATTTTCATTTTTCTTTGATTCTTTCTCAGTTTTCATTGGTGTTGTTTGGTTTTTTCTGACTTTTCCCTTTTCCTATTCTAGAACATGCATACTTTTTTCACACACAATGTATATATGTCATATATATATACATTATAAAAGTTAGCATTTACTGAATACATGGTTAACATTTTTTTTCAAATACTATCTCTCACTAGTAGAGAACTGGCCTATTGTCCCGGTTCGTAAGGGTTTTTGTCCCGGTTCTTGAACCGGGACTAAAGGGTCGGTACTAATGCCCTAGCCCTTTAGTCCCGGTTCAAACTAGAACCGTGACAGATGGGCTTCCACGTGGCCTGTGCGCGGAGCCCAGGCAGGAGGGCCTTTGGTCCCGGTTGGTGGCACCAACCGGGACCAATAGACATCCACGCGTCAGCATTTCTATGGCTGGGGTTTTTGTTTTTTTTGAAAGGGGGGGGTTTGGGGGTTTTGGGGGGTTAATTTAGGTGTTTCATATATTGTGTTAGCTACCTAATTAATATAGAGAAGTGTCCTCTCTTATGACCGTGCTTGGTTGACGCTACGTACTATACATACGTATAGAGAGGACTAGACACGCTAGCTAGATAGTAAGCAAACGAAGAAAACAGAAGATCGTCATCAACATATATATGCATACAGAGAGAAGTGATATCGACCACCTCTCCTTCTCCGAGAGATTGGTCGAACAACAAGTTCTCGTATATCTATCCAACACTACCGGGTACATATATACAATAATTATCTCTTACAAATATAATCGCCTATCATACGGACGCATGGTCCACATAGTATTCTCCGTCTTCAGCGATCACGTGGTCAAGGAAGAATGCCGCCAATTCCTCTTGAATTGCTCGCAGACGATCTGGTGGTAGGAGTTCATTCCGCATCCGAAAGATCTAATTTGAAGAAGGGAGTCAATACACACACACACACACACACACACACACACACACATATATATATATATAAATGAAACTCAACACAAAATATGTAATGAAATAAAATCGTGAATATTATTGCTTACGCACTTCAAATTGTTCGTCGGAGTAGCCCCGCTCACAGGTCGTGTGGCGGATGGACTCGCAAATGTAGTATCCACAGAAATCATTCCCTTGTTCCTGCCACAACCACTTTACAAGAAACAGAGGTCAATCAAACGGATAAGCAAGAATGCCAAATGGTATTAATGAAACTAGCGCTTGAATCGATAGGAGATGCGCGGAACATGCTATTATATAGTACTTACTTTTGGGTGTCTAAATTCCAGCTTCTTTGGCAGTCCCGGAGCTTTTTTGGTGAATTTTCTCCAAACCCTGCCAGGCAAAGAAAACAATTACTTGATATCAGAAATGAACAAAGTTGCTGATATGCATGGTGGATAATGATCAATTTAACTTACTTCTCGAGCATTTGAGTCATGTCCGCATACTCCTTCGGATCTTTTCGTTTAGAGTCCAAGACAGTTACTACTCCCTGCTCAAGCTTAATCTCTAGGAGAATATAGTGGAAGCTGCGCACGCATGCATGAACTCATCAATTACATTACTATAACATTGACTAATATATATATAAGGGAAACCGAATATGCACAAGACAGTAACACTCACTTGAAGTTGTAAGGAAAGAGTATTATATCTTTGTTTTCATTTACTACCAAAGATCGTAGCAAGTTGGCCTCGGTATCTGCGGCACGCAATTTAACCTCAGTTGCATCTATGAGATATGTGTTAATGAACCCAATATCACCGACTTGTCTTTTCTTCAATTTGACGATCTTCAATCTGCATAATATAGTGAGGATAATTATAAATACATGCAATGAAAGAGCTGAGCTATATAGAGAGACTTAATGACAGAAGTAGTACTACTTACAGATAGTAGCAGGTGACCGTTGCTTTATCGAGGGCCAATTGATTGAAAAACTAATAGAACTCCTCAAATGGAATAGGCAACAGTTCAATTCCAACGAGGTCATGCTCCGGTTTAACTCTCACATCCAAACTATCCCTCCCCCCAGACTCTGCAGATTTTCAAGTACCAATCATGCAATCTTCGCATCATCGTTGATAGAGATCTTTCATCTTTGACGAGAGGCTTCCCGTACTTGTATCTTTGTATCTGCACCTCCAAGAAATCATAATGTACATCGTCGGGCAGGTAATCTCCAAGATTTCCATAACCGGGCACCATCCTCGGATCATTAGCGATGATGTCGCTAGACACCTTGAGCGGGGCGCACGATTGATCCGCTTGTTCGCCGAGCTGGGCAATTTGTTTCCCAGCTCGTCCTTCTGCTAACCTTTGATCACTTCTAGTACTTCCCGACCGCTTCGCTTCATGAAATGACTTTTCAATAATGCGGTCATAGTTGTCTTTCGGCGGACACTTTGCTGGTTTCTTCAGGGCAGCCAGAGTGCGCTTTGCTTTCACCGGATCTATCTTCTCCTCCGGAGGTGGATGTCTCTGTGCTTTCAACCCTTCAAGCCAGTCCTTCACTTCGGCTTTAGCGATATTCGCGTTTCCTCGTCGGACCTCTCGTTTGGTAACTTCTCTAGAGGCGTGAGAGAAGGACCGAATCTGTATTGCCTCCCGCCTCTGGCTGTACTGCTAGACGCCGGCAAAACAGACGGAGCGGTTGTCTTTCCTTGCTTATGCGGCGGAGGAGAAGGACTACGATGCGCCGGAGCAGCCGGAGCGGCGGCGGGTCTCTTCCACCCTTGCTGACGAGGCGGAGAAGGAGGAGGCTGGCTGCTCCGGCGCGCCAGCGCAGGCGGAGAAGGAGGCGGAGTGCCGCCACGCGCCGGAGAAGGAGCTTGAGTGCCCTGATCGTCACTCGCCGGAGGAGGAGGCGGTGGAGGAGGCGGAGTGCCCTGACTCGCCGGAGGAGGAGGAGGAGGCGGAGGCGTCCAGCTCAGAATGTTGATGAGGTCCTTCCGCCATAGGCATGGAGTCTTTAGAGAAGAACCCAGCCGAGTCTCCCCTTCACCAGTAGGGTGGTCAAGCTGGAGGTCTTCAAATCCCTCTGTTATTTCATCCACCATCACCCTAGCATATCCTTCTGGAATCGGCCGGCAGTGAAAAGTTGCTCCGGGTCCAGTACGATAAATAGAGCCAGCAGCCGCCTTGACCTTCATATTAATCCATTGCGTCATAAGGTGGCAATTTTGAGACTCCGTGATAGCATCCACGGGATAGCTGGCAGGAGCCGTCAAGACATGCTCCGGCTGAAGCAACTCGGTGGAAGCCACGCTACTTCTCCGCTGAGATGGCGGGGTAGCTTCGGGGAAGCTTCGGCAGTTCTCTTGCAGCGATTTGCTTCTCGTTCCTCTATCGCTTGTACCCTAGCGTGCAGCGCCTGCAGTTCGGTCTGTTGCACTTTCTTCCTCCTCTCGTGGCATTTGTAACCGTCTGCGTCCGGAAACCCAGCACTCCACGGAACGGAGCCCGGCATGCCTCGTGTCCGTCCAGGGTGCTCAGGATTCCCGAGGGCCATTGTGAGCTCGTCGTTCTCTCTGTCGGGAACGAACGTCTCTTGCTGCGCTGCTTTGATATAGTGCCGAAGCTTCTTGAGTGGTATTTCCAATTGCTTGTCCATCCAAATGCACCACCTTGATACAGGGTCCAAGGTTCCGCCAGCCCCGAAGAACCAAGTCCGGCAATGGTCTGGCCAGTTCATTGTCTTTGGTTCGATCCCTTTCCGAAGCAGATCATTCTCAGCCTTGGCCCACTTAGGCCGGGCTCTGAGGTAGCCACCTGACCCCGTGCGATGGTGATGCATCTTCTTCGCAGCATTTTGCTAGTTTGTCGCCGACATCTTCTTACTCTTTTCCGATGTCTTATAGGCCACAAATGTGGGCCAGTCATCTCTGATCTTCTCATATATGCCCTTGAATTCTGGTGTCTCTTTTTTACAGACAAACTTATTCAGGTGTTTCTTCCACCCCCTGAATAGGTCTGCCATCTTCGTAAGAGCAAAAGACTTGATTAATTCCTCTTTAACTGGCTTCGCCGGATCATCCTCTGGCGGTAGGGTGAAATTTGACTTCAGCTCAGTCCAAAGATCTTCTTTCTGCATATCAGTGACATAAGACACCTGAGGGTCTTCTGCAGCCGGCTTTAACCATTGCTGGATGCTGATCGGGATCTTGTCCCTAACCAGAACCCCGCACTGATTAACAAATGCGTTCTTTGTCCGGATGGGTTCAATCAGTTGGCCGGTGCGCGCGATTTCTGTGATCTCAAACTTTTCATCCGAGCTCAACTTTTTCTTCGGGCCTCGTCTCCTTACCGAAGATGTGCTCGATCCGGAGGGCTAGAAAAAAGAACAAAGACGAGAGTTAATTAATATGTGTACATACCAAAACAATGAATGCATCAATTAACTAGTCAGCACAGGCTTAACTAATATATATACCTGTTGGCCGGACTCGGTTCGGTCACCAGAGCCGTCATCACGGTCTCCTTCTTGCACCGGCATTGGGTCACTAGAGCCGTCCTCACGGTCTACTTCTTGCATGTGCATTGGGTCACCGGAGCCATCATAATCATAGCCTACTTCTTCATCCTCTCTTTCTAGCAGCTCATCGGTGTCGTTGAGAAACGACAAGACGGCATCACGTCCGTTTGCGATTATGTCCAACAACATCGCTTCTTGTGCTTCGTCTCGGGGGGTGTCGTCCATAGTTTCTACAAATATTTACAACATGGCAATTACTATTCAAACATGACAGATGGATATATTAATGGCAAACGTAGAACTAGCTAGCTAATCACAGTAAGGAAGCATATATATTAATTTGTGGCCTCGACGTTGCTTCTCTAGGGTTTCGGGTGGCCTCGACAACGCTTCAAGGGTTAGGGGCGGCCTCGAGAACGCTTCAAGGAGGGGGTAATATCGACAACGACGAGATACATACACGGGGAAATAATGTTATCGGGGAGGGGGTATATCGACGACGACAGACCCCCCCCCCCCCCCACGTGTTGAAGTTATCGGGAGGGGGTATATCGACCCCCCCTGTGTTGAAGTTATCGGGAGGGGGTATATCGACCCCCCCACGTGTTGAAGTTATCGGGAGTTTATATCGACATGACATACGTACATGGGAAAATAATATTATCGGGGAGGGGGTATATCGACCACCCCCCTCGTTTTGAAGTTATCGGGAGGGGTATATCGACAACGATAGACCCGATAAAACATAAAAAAACGAAGAAATAAAAAGAGGAGAAGAAGAAAGGAATAGCTAGAGGAGAAGATCGAAGAAAAAAATAGAGGAGAAGAAGAAATAAAAAGAGGAGAAGAAGAAAGGAATAGAGGAGAAGAAGAAAGGAATATTCTATTTTCTCTTCTTCTCCTCTATTCCTTTCTTCTTCTCCTCTTCTTTTTCTTCTTTTTTCTTCTTCTTATACATTTCTCCTCTTCTTCCTATCCTCTTCTTCTTTCTTTCCACTTCTTATTTTCTTCTTTCCTATCCTTCTTTTTCTAAAATTGTAACTTTTGCATATATAAAACTTTTCTAAAATTGTAACTTTCTATATATGAACAAAAAACTTTCTATGAACAAAAAAACATTTTTAACATATGTATTTAGCAAATTCCTAATAAAAATTTAAAAAATTATAGCCACATACACATATACATCACATACACATATACATTATAGCCACATACACATATACATCACATATGAACAAAAAAATAAAACTAATAAAAAAAACATATAGCAACTATATATGAACAGAGCCGGGTGGCGGCTCACAGCGCGGGGGCAAGCGAGGGCGCCGGCGCGGGGGGGCAGGACGGGGCAGGGGCAGGGCGACGGCGGCGAGGAGCGGGCGGCGACGGCGAGCCCGTGGCAGGGGAGCTCGAGGCGACGGCAAGGGCGGCGAGGGCGCCGGCGCGCGGGGGCGGGACGGGGCAGGGGCAGGGCGACGGCGAGCACGGGGCAGGGGCGCGGGGCGATGGCGACAGCGAGCACGGGCAGCTTGGCGGCGTCGATGAGCTCGGCGTCGTCGGGGGGGGGGATGGGGATTGAAAACTGAAAATTCCGAAGTGCTACTTATATACCCAGAGCATTGGTCCCGGTTCGTGGCACAAACCGGGACGAATGCCCCCTTTGGTCCCGGTTCGTGCCACCAACCGGGACCAAAGGTCTCTTTTCAGCAGCCCAAAGGGCGGGAAGGAGAGACCTTTGGTCCCGGTTGGTGGCACCAACCGGGACTAAAGGAGGGGGCATTGGTCCCGGTTGGTGCCACGAACCGGTACCAATACCCCCCTTTAGTCTCGGTTGGTGCCACCAACCGGGACCAAAGGCCTTGTGCTGCCCCGCGGCCAAAATCTTTAGTCCCACCTCGCTAGTTGACAAGGGCTCGGAGTTGTTTATAAGCCCCACTGCGAGGCCTGTATTGAACTCCTCTCTATTGCAGGCTTCTGGGCCTAATTTTGCGCGCTGCCCTGTGGGCCTGCTGGGTCTTATAGTCCTGCATGCTAGGCCGTAGGCCTTGCAGGCTCATTGGGCAGCGCCCAATTTTTTAATGTAGTTTTTTTCCTTTTCTGCTTTATTTATTTCTGAGTTGTTTTTTGCTGTATTTAGAGTTTCTTTGTAAATATTATTGCTTTAGGTAAAACCAATTACAAACTTTCTGTTAGTGCCAGTAGTATTCAAATTTGAATAGTTTAAATTTGAAATTATTTGTAAATTGTGTGAATCATTAGCACTAGTAGAAAGTTAAAATTTGAATAGTTAAAATTTGAATTCTTTGAAATTTGTGTGAATCACAAGTTTGTGGTTAACTTTACTAAAAAAATGAACATAGATGCAACTATAGAGAAAATTCGACCTAAATTCATAGTTTTCAAATGAACTCTGAAGAAGTTGGCATAGCATGTGCATGTACAAAACGGACAATGGTATCATACTCGTCTGTTACAAAGTTGGCATGGTATCATCATAATAGTTGCGGAGAAAAGTCTTCACTTTTTCTTCGCTTGTGTCATTTGCTTATTGCGCCGTAACCATGGATAATCTTCATTGTTTATCAGGATGCTTGGGTCAGCCTTGACTTTGAAGGGAGGAATTTCATGAAACTTTTCATAATCTTCAGATATGTCTGTCTTGCCCTCCACTCCCAGGATGTCCCTTTTTCCTGAAAGAACTATGTGGCGCTTTGGCTCATGGTATGATGTATTCGCTTCCTTATCTTTTCTTTTTCTCGGTCTGGTAGACATGTCCTTCACATAGATAACCTGTGCCACATCATTGGCTAGGACGAAAGGTTCGTCAGTGTACCCATGATTTTTCAGATCCACTGTTGTCATTCCGTACTGTGGGTCTACCTGTACCCCGCTTCCTGACAGATTGACCCATTTGCACTTAAACAAAGGGACCTTAAAATCATGTCCGTAGTCAACTTCCCATATGTCCACTATGTAACCATAATATGTGTCCTTTTCCCTCTCGGTTGTTGCATCAAAGCGGACACCGCTGTTTTGGTTGGTGCTCTTTTGATCTTGGACAATCGTGTAAAATGTATTCCCATTTATCTCGTATCCTTTGTAAATCAATACAGTCAAAGATGGTCCCCTGAACAACAAGTACAGCTCATCACAAACAGTGTTGTCACCTCTGAGACGTGTTTCCAGTCGTCGCACTGCTCCGGGTGTTTGGAGCGCAGACTGTTCTTGTGTTCATCGACATACGGGGTCACCAAGGTAGAGTTCTGTAGAACTGTGTAGTGTGCTTGAGACCAAGAATATCCGTCCCTGCATATTATTGAGTCCCTTCCAAGCATGCCTTTTCCAGTCAGTCTCCCCTCATACCGCCATTTAGGGAGACCTATCTTATTAAGGCCAGGAATGAAGTCAACACAAAACCTGATGACATCCTCTGTTTGATGGCCCATGGGGATGCTTCCTTCTGGCATAGCGCGGTTATGGACATATTTCTTTAGGACTCCCATGAACCTCTCAAAGGGGAACATATTGTGTAGAAATACGGGCCCCAGAATGACAATATCGTCGACTAGATGAACTAGGACGTGCGTCATGATATTGAAGAAGGATGGTGGGAACACCAGCTCACTGACAAGACATTGCGCCACATCACTCCTTAGCCTTGGTACGATTTCTGGATCGATCACCTTCTGAGAGATTGCATCGAGGAATGCACATAGCTTCACAATGGCTAATCGGACGTTTTTCGGTAGAAGCCCCCTCAATGCAACCGGAAGCAGTTGCGTCATAATCACGTGGCAGTCATGAGACTTTAGGTTCTGGAACTTTTTCTCTGGCATATTTATTATTCCCTTTATATTCGACGAGAAGGCAGTTGGGACCTTCATACTGAGCAGGCATTCAAAGAAGATTTCTTTCTCTTCTTTCGTAAGAGCGTAGCTGGCAGGACCTTCATACTGCTTCGGAGGCATGCCGCCTTTTTCGTGCAAACGTTGCAGGTCCTCCAGTGCCTCAGGTGTATCTTTTGTCTTTCCATACACGCCCAAGAAGCCTAGCTGGTTCACGCAAAGGTTCTTCGTCACATGCATCACGTCGATTGAAGAGCAGACCTCTAGGTCTTTCCAGTAGGGTAGGTCCCAAAATATAGATTTCTTCTTCCACATGGGTGCGTACATGTCCCTCAGCGTCATTCGGAACAGCTAGTGCGCCGGGGCCCTTTCCAAAGATTACGTGTAAATCATTGACCATAGCAAGTACGTGATCACCGGTACGCATGGCGGGCTTCTTCCGGTGATCTGCCTCGCCTTTGAAATGCTTGCCTTTCTTTCGACATTGATGGTTGGTCGGAAGAAATCGACGATGGCCCAGGTACACATTCTTCCTGCATTTGTCCAGGTATATAATTTCAGTGTCATCTAAACAGTGCGTGCATGCGTGGTATCCTTTGTTTGTCTGTCCTGAAAGGTTACTGAGAGCGGGCCAATCGTTGATGGTCATGAACAGCAACGCCTTTAGGTTAAATTCCTCCTGTCTGTGCTCATCCCACGCACGTACACCGTTTCCATTCCACAGCTGTAAAAGTTCTTCAACTAATGGCCTTAGGTACACATCAATGTCATTGCCGGGTTGCTTAGGGCCTTGGATGAGAACTGGCATCATAATGAACTTCCGCTTCATGCACATCCAAGGAGGAAGGTTATACATACATAGAGTCACGGGCCAGGTGCTGTGATTGCTGCTCTGCTCCCCGAAAGGATTAATGCCATCCGCGCTTAAAGCAAACCATACGTTCCTTGGGTCCTTTGCAAACTCCTCCCAGTACGTTCTCTCGATTTTTCTCCACTGCGACCCGTCAGCGGGTGCTCTCAACTTCCCGTCTTTCTTACGGTCCTCACTGTGCCATCGCATCAACTTGGCATGCTCTCCATTTCCGAACAGACGTTTCAACCGTGGTATTATAGGAGCATACCACAACACCTTCGCAGGAACCCTCTTCCTGGCGGGCTCGCCATCAACATCACTAGGGTCATCTCGTCTGATCTTATACCGCAATGCACCGCATACTAGGCATGCGTTCAGATCCTTGTATGCACCACGGTAGAGGATGCAGTCATTAGGGCATGCATGTATCTTCTGCACCTCCAATCCTAGAGGGTATACGACCTTCTTTGCTGCGTATGTATTGTCGGGCAATTCGTTATCCTTTGGAAGCTTCTTCTTCAATATTTTCAGTAGCTTCTCAAATCCTTTGTCAGCCACAGCATTCTCTGCCTTCCACTGCAGCAATTCTAGTACGGTACTGAGCTTTGTGTTGCCATCTTTGCAATTGGGGTACAACCCTTTTTTGTGATCCTCTTATATGCGATCGAACTTCAGCTTCTCCTTTTGACTTTTGCATTGCGTCCTTGCATCGACAATGACCCGGCGGAGATCATCATCATTGGGCGCATCGTCTGGTTCCTCTTGATCTTCAGCAGCTTCACCCGTTGCAGCATCATTGGGCACATCGTCTGGTTCCTCTTGATCTTCACCAGCTCCCCCCATTGCAGCATCACCGTATTTAGGGGGCACATAGTTGTCATCGTACTCTTCTTCTTCGTCGTCTTCCATCATAACCCCTATTTCTTCGTGCCTCGTCCAAACATTATAGTGTGGCATGAAACCCTTGTAAAGCAGGTGGGAGTGAAGGATTTTCCGGTTAGAGTAAGACATCGTATTCCCACATTTAGTGCATGAACAACACATAAAACCATTCTGCTTGTTTGCCTCAGCCGCATTGAGAAACTCATGCACGCCCTTAATGTACTTGGAGGTGTGTCTGTCACCGTACATCCAATGCCGGTTCATCTGCGTGCATTATATTGAATTAAGTGTGTCGAAAACCATTACAGAACATCGTAAATAGATAATTAAGTGACCAAATTAATAGAAGTTCATCATCACATTAAAACCAAAGTACATACATAGTTCTCATCTAACAACATATAGCTCTCCAGAGCATCTAATTAATTTTCACCATACATTGAAACTATGTAAAACATTTCAATGCGAAAATAAATGCGATCATAATCGCAACCAAGGTAACAATTGATCCAACGGCATAATGATACCAAGCCTCGGTATGAATGGCATATTTTCTAATCTTTCTAATCTTCAACCGCATTGCATCCATCTTGATCTTGTGATCATCGACGACATCCGCAACATGCAACTCCAATATCATCTTCTCGTCCTCAATTTTTTTATTTTTTCCTTCAAGAAATTGTTTTCTTCTTCAACTAAATTTAACCTCTCGACAATAGGGTCCATCTTGATCTTGTGATCATCGACGACTTCCGCAACATGCAACTCCAATTCCATCTTCTCCTCCTCCATTTTTTCCAATTTTTTCTTCAAGGAAATGTTTTCCTCTTCAACTAAATTTAACCTCTCCACAAGAGGGTCGGTTGGAATTTCCGGTTCAACTACCTCCTAGACATATAAAAACATCTATGCATGTCAGGTTGGTCGGCATAATTGTCATAAACACTAAAACAAATAGTTATAAATTAAAGATAATATACCACATCCAATCGTAGACACGACGAGGGCCCACGTGGGGGGATATCAAAACCATCGCACTATATAATAACAAGCAATAATAAACATAAGAAAATTAGACAAATATCGATCTAAAGCAATAATAACAAACAATAATAAAAGTAAGAAAAGCATGGACATAACAAGAGGCTCACCACGGTGGTGCCGGTGACGAGATCGTCAGGGGCGATCGACGGCGGCGAAGACAGGGACGGGACGTGACGGACCGCTAAACCTAGACAAATCTTGGAGAAAATGGAGCTTCAAGTTCGAGCTTCGAGAGGAGAAAAGCTTAACTAGTGTGGCTCGGGCATTCCATCGAACACGTTCTGTGCATAGGAGGTGAGCTAGAGCACCACCAAGCTACATCTTGAAGATGCTAATTTGTGTTCTTTCTTTCGATGCAGGACAATGCAATTGGATTGGGCTAATGCCACGTTGCTTGAGAAGCTTGTATACCTCACATATCGCGTGAGAACACCTGTTGTCCAGATTAATTTCATATAGACTGATAAATTTATCGTGCATAACAGCTATACGATGAAAAAGCAATGACAGAAAATACTTCCTTTGTTTCTTGAGCTCACAGAAGACTTACTTTAGGGACTCAGATTTTCTTTGAAATTACTACACAAAACATACTTTTTGTCCGGGATTCATCTGACGAGGAACCGAACGAAGTGCTGCTAGATGTGGATGGTTTGAGCTTGAACATCATACCGACATTTTACAAAAAATGTTGTCTGTATAGCATTGTTGTCTTTTTCCTTTTGTTTTGAGTTGTCAACGACTATGCTGATTCAATGTTTCTTTCTTGTTCTGCCATCAAAGCTTTCGAGCCGCTTGAGCGTATAGCAAATGGAGCTCAAGCAGTTTGTTGACTCCAAGCTTTATTGACAGGACTACCTACTGAGAGGTAAATAATGCCTCTTTTATTCATAAAATCAAATATTTTCATTAATATTTATTGAATGCACTCTTATGCATTCTTTAGTACAAATATATTGTATCAAATTAATGTATTCATCTCATGATATTTAAAAATATATTTTTTTCCGTTGCAACGCACGGACTCTTTTGCTAATTTATTTATAACAAGAAAACGTATGCGTGCATGTAATGATTAATTGATCTATCTAATTTACAACAAATCTTACTAGCAACATCATAAAAATAATTTTGCACTTTAACAACTACATGTACTCATTTAATACCAAATAGTACAAATGTTGGTAAAGTTACTAATATTCGCTTTGCTCTAAATTCATGAGACACTAATGTAACAACATACACCTGGGACAAGATTTGATCGGCTGGAATATAATAACATATTTAACTTACCTTCATTAGGTTGTTGCCTGTATACTTTAGAAAAGTATTATATATGCACTTAGTCTCATATTTGGTTGCAATTTACCTTTAGGCAAATCACATAATATGTTCACGTCAATTAACTTTCTAAAATCCTAGCCCGCGCATCGAGCGGGCCACTTTGCTAGTTGCCATAAAAATATAATCCGAGACACTACTGTACATTCCGATGGACTCTGATCGATGCATATCTTGATGCAATCATTCGAGAGCGATGGTGGTATCAGTATGCATGATGGGGAATCAGATGGAAAGGTGGCATAGTGGAGAATCGGTCCGTCAAGTCGTCAACCCCTTTGTGCACCCTCCAATCAACCCGGCCGCCTTTTCTTGCGTGGAAAGAGAGGCAGAGAGATAATATTAAGTGGCCTTCCACCAACCGCATTACAGCGACACTTAAACTTTCTTTTTTCCTTTGTGTGTGCGAGTGATGATCATGCATCATTGTCAGAGCAGCAACTTCAATTCAAGGGTCGATGGAAAAAAGTTATTTAATCAGGTTGTACCCCAACCATACACATAGGCGCACAGTCTACAAATAAGCACCACTTCCTCCAGCTACCTACACTACCAGAAAAACTGTGTTTGCCGACGGCCAAATCTATGCCGACGGCCCCCGTCGGCATCGCCGCACCTATGCCGACGGCCAAGGGTGGGCCGTAGGTGTAGAAAAGCCGTCGGCATACATTGATCTATGCCGACGGGGCCGTCGGCATAGACGTGGCCGTCGGGACCGCCCGAGATAAGCCTACGGCGCCCGTCGGCATAGGACAGGCCGTCGGCATATCCCGGGCCCAACTCCCTGGTCAGTGCTGACGCTTGACGGCGTTTATCCTACGCCGACAGGCGGTAACGGCGACCGTCGGCATATCTGTGGCAGAGGTATGCCTACAGCGTAGCCGTCGGCATAGGCCCCTCTGCCACGTCAACGATCCGTATGACACACCACGTCATCGATCCGTGTGTGCACAGATATGCCGACGGCCTGGCCGTCGGCATATGTTTACTTTACTTAATTTTTTATATTATCTGTGGCAGAGGTATGCCTACGGCACGGCCGTCGGCATAGGCCCCTTCGCCACGTCATTGATCCCTGTGCCACGCCCCGTCATCGATCCGCGGGATAACCTGCATGTGTGCACAGATATGCCGACGGCGTTGCCGTCGGCATACGTATATTTTACTTTATTTTTTTATTTTTACTTTGTTTTGTTATTTTTACTTTATTTTAGTTTTTGTTTTTGCATAAGATAATTATGCCTTATCTAAAAAAACATTCCCGATGGTATATCGATTGCCGCCCCCCGTTACGAACGTCGCTATCGCCGTGTCACGGAGGGGGTGAACGGACGCGTGGGGTCTACACGGAGGGGATCTTGCTGTGGGTCTGACCCGGATGTTGCTCTAGAGTGTTCCTATGGGCTGACCTAACACAACCGGGTGGGGAGGTCCACTGGTCAAAGCCCGTCCGTGCAAAGTCAAAGGGCTAGATCGCGTGGTCAATCGCTACAGGGTTAGGCGGGACGGGGGCCCTGGGGGGTAGCAATGCCACCGAAGCGTGGCACCGGGCCCTCATACATGCGGGGTGGTGTGGTGGCATGTCTGAAGAGGCGGCACGCGTGTCCGGGGTGTGCCCCCCCTCACGGACGGCGCCGCCGACGGCACCTGGAGGGGGGAAACGGACGCGTGGGGTCTACACGGAGGGGATCTTGCTGTGGGTCTGGCCCGGATGTTGCTCCAGAGTGTTCCTATGGGCTGACCTAACACAACCGGGTGGGGAGGTCCACTGGTGAAAGCCCGTCCGTGCAAAGTCAAAGGGCTAGATCGCGTGGTCAATCGCTATAGGGTTAGGCGGGACGGGGGCCCTGGGGGTAGCAATGCCACCGGAGCGTGGCACCGGGCACTCATACATGCGGGGTGGTGTGGTGGCATGTCTGAAGAGGCGGCACGCGTGTCCGGGGTGTGCCTCCCCTCACGGACGGCGCCGCCGCCGGCACTTGGAGGGGGTAAACGAACGCATGGGGTCTACACGGAGGGGATCTTGCTGTGGGTCTGGCCCGGATGTTGCTCCAGAGTGTTCCTATGGGCTGACCTAACACAACCGGGTGGGGAGGTCCACTGGTCAAAGCCCGTCCGTGCAAAGTCAAAGGGCTAGATCGCGTGGTCAATCGCTACAGGGTTAGGCGGGACGGGGGCCCTGGGGGGTAGCAATGCCACCGGAGCGTGGCACCGGGCCCTCATACATGCGGGATGGTGTGGTGGCATGTCCGAAGAGGCGGGACGCGTGTCCGGGGTGTGCCCCCCTTCACGGACGGCGCCGCCGCCGGCACCTAGAGGGGGTAAACGGACGCGTGGGGTCTACACGGAGGGGATCTTGCTGTGGGTCTGGCCCGGATGTTGCTCCAGAGTGTTCCTATGGGCTGACCTAACACAACCGGGTGGGGAGGTCCACTGGTCAAAGCCCGTCCGTGCAAAGTTAAAGGGCTAGATCGCGTGGTCAATCGCTACAGGGTTAGGCGGGACGGGGGCCCTGGGGGGTAGCAATGCCACCGGAGCGTGGCACCGGGCCCTCATACATGCGGGGTGGTGTGGTGGCATGTCTGAAGAGGCGGCATGCGTGTCCGGGGTGTGCCCCCCCTCACGGACGGCGCCGCCGCCGGCACCTGGAGGGGGGAAACGGACGCGTGGGGTCTACACGGAGGGGATCTTGCTGTGGGTCTAGCCCAGATGTTGCTCCAGAGTGTTCCTATGGGCTGACCTAACACAACCGGGTGGGGAGGTCCACTGGTCAAAGCCCGTCCGTGCAAAGTCAAAGGGCTAGATCGCGTGGTCAATCGCTACAGGGTTAGGCGGGACGGGGGCCCTGGGGGGTAGCAATGCGACCGGAGCGTGGCACCGGGCCCTCATACATGCGGGGTGATGTGGTGGCATGTCTGAAGAGGCGGCACGCGTGTCCGGGGTGTGCCCCCCCTCACGGACGGCGCCGACGCCGGCACCTGGAGGGGGAAACGGACGCGTGGGGTCTACACGGAGGGGATCTTGCTGTGAGTCTGGCCCGGATGTTGCTCCAAAGTGTACCTATGGGCTGACCGAACACAACCGGGTGGGGAGGTCCGCTGGTCAAAGCCCGTCCGTGCAAAGTCAAAGGGCTAGATCGCGTGGTCAATCGCTACAGGGTTAGGCGGGACGGGGGCCCTGGGGGTAGCAATGCCACCGGAGCGTGGCACCGGGCCCTCATACATGCGGGGTGATGTGGTGGCATGTCTGAAGAGGCGGCACACGTCTCCGGGGTGTGCCCCCCCTCACGGACGGCGCCGTCGCCGGCACCTGGAGGGGGGAAACGGACGCGTGGGGTCTACACGGAGGGGATCTTGCTATGGGTCTGGCGCGGATATTGCTCCAGAGTGTTCCTATGGGCTGACCTAACACAACCGGGTGGGGAAGTCCACTGGTCAAAGCCCGTCCGTGCAAAGTCAAAGGGCTAGATCGCGTGGTCAATCGCTACAGGGTTAGGCGGGACGGGGGCCCTGGGGGGTAGCAATGCCACCGGAGCGTGGCACCGGGCCCTCATACATGCGGGGTGGTGTGGTGGCATGTCCAAAGAGGCGGCACACGTCTCCGGGATGTGCCCCCCTTCACGGACGGCGCCGCCGCCGACACCTTGAGGGGGGAAACGGACGTGTCGGGTCTACACGGAGGGGATCTTGCTGTGGGTCTGGCCCGGATGTTGCTCCAAAGTGTACCTATGGGCTGACCGAACACAACCGGGTGGGGAGGTCCGCTGGTCAAAGCCCGTCCGTGCAAAGTCAAAGGGCTAGATCGCGTGGTCAATCGCTACAGGGTTAGGCGTGACGGGGGCCCTGGGGGGTAGCAATGCCACCGGAGCGTGGCACCGGGCCCTCATACATGCGGGGTGGTTTGGTGGCATGTCCGAAGAGGCGGCACACGTCTCCGGGATGTGCCCCCCTTCACGGACGGCGCCGCCGCCGGCACCTGGAGGGGGGAAACGGACGTGTCGGGTCTACACGGAGGGGATCTTGTTGTGGGTCTGGCCCGGATGTTGCTCCAAAGTGTACCTATGGGCTGACCGAACACAACCGGGTGGGGAGGTCCGCTGGTCAAAGCCCGTCCGTGCAAACTCAAAGGGCTAGATCCCGTGGTCAAACGCTACAGGGTTAGGCGGGTCGGGGGCCCTGGGGGTAGCAATGCCACCGGAGCATCGCACCGGGCCCTCATACATGCGGGGTGGTTTGGTGGCATGTCCGAAGAGGCGGCACACGTCTCCGGGGTGTGCCCTCCCTCACGAACGGCGCCGCCACCGGCACCTGGAGGGGGGAAACGGACGTGGCGGGTCTACACGGAGGGGATCTTGTTGTGGGTCTGGCCCGGATGTTGCTCCAAAGTGTACCTATGGGCTGACCGAACACAACCGGGTGGGGAGGTCCGCTGGTCAAAGCCCGTCCGTGCAAAGTCAAAGGGCTAGATCCCGTGGTCAAACGCTACAGGGTTAGGCGGGACGGGGGCCCTGGGGGTAGCAATGCCACCGGAGCGTAACACCGGACCCTCATACATGCGGGGTGATGTGGTGGCATGTCTGAAGAGGCGGCACGCGTGTCCGGGGTGTGCCCCCCCTCACGGACGGCGCCGTCGCCGGCACCTGGAGGGGGGAAACGGACGTAGCGGGTCTACACGGAGGGGATCTTGTTGTGGGTCTGGCCCGGATGTTGCTCCAGAGTGTACCTATGGGCTGACCGAACACAACCGGGTGGGGAGGTCCGCTGGTCAAAGCCCGTCCGTGCAAAGTCAAAGGGCTAGATCCCGTGGTCAAACGCTACAGGGTTAGGCGGGACGGGGGCCCTGGGGGTAGCAATGCCACCGGAGCGTAACACCGGACCCTCATACATGCGGGGTGATCTGGTGGCATGTCTGAAGAGGTGGCACGCGTGTCCGGGGTGTGCCCCCCCTCACGGACGGCGCCGTCGCCGGCACCTGGAGGGGGGAAACGGACGCGTGGGGTCTACACGGAGGGGATCTTGCTGTGGGTCTGGCGCGGATATTGCTCCAGAGTGTTCCTATGGGCTGACCTAACACAACCGGGTGGGGAAGTCCGCTGGTCAAAGCCCGTCCGTGCAAAGTCAAAGGGCTAGATCGCGTGGTCAATCGCTACAGGGTTAGGCGGGACGGGGGCCCTGGGGGGTAGCAATGCCACCGGAGCGTGGCACCGGGCCCTCATACATGCCGGGTGGTGTGGTGGCATGTCCGAAGAGGCGGCACACGTCTCCGGGATGTGCCACCCTTCACGGACGGCGCCGCCGCCGGCACCTGGAGGGGGGAAACGGACGTGTCGGGTCTACACGGAGGGGATCTTGTTGTGGGTCTGGCCCGGATGTTGCTCCAAAGTGTACCTATGGGCTGACCGAACACAACCGGGTGGGGAGGTCCGCTGGTCAAAGCCCGTCCGTGCAAAGTCAAAGGGCTAGATCGCGTGGTCAATCGCTACAGGGTTAGGCGTGACGGGGGCCCTGGGGGTAGCAATGCCACCGGAGCGTGGCACCGGGCCCTCATACATGCGGGGTGGTGTGGTGGCATGTCCGAAGAGGCGGCACACGTCTCCGGGATGTGCCCCCCTTCACGGACGGCGCCGCCGCCGGCACCTGGAGGGGGGAAACGGACGTGTCGGGTCTACACGGAGGGGATCTTGTTGTGGGTCTGGCCCGGATGTTGCTCCAAAGTGTACCTATGGGCTGACCGAACACAACCGGGTGGGGAGGTCCCCTGGTCAAAGCCCGTCCGTCCAAAGTCAAAGGGCTAGATCCCGTGGTCAAACACTACAGGGTTAGGCGGGTCGGGGGCCCTGGGGGTAGCAATGCCACCGGAGCATCGCACCGGGCCCTCATACATGCGGGGTGGTTTGGTGGCATGTCCGAAGAGGCGGCACACGTCTCCGGGGTGTGCCCCCCCTCATGAACGGGGCCGCCACCGGCACCTGGAGGGGGGAAACGGACGCGGCGGGTCTACACGGAGGGGATCTTGTTGTGGGTCTGGCCTGGATGTTGCTCCAAAGTGTACCTATGGGATGACCGAACACAACCGGGTGGGGAGGTCCGCTGGTCAAAGCCCGTCCGTGCAAAGTCAAAGGGCTAGATCCCGTGGTCAAACGCTACAGGGTTAGGCGGGTCGGGGGCCCTGGGGGTAGCAATGCCACCGGAGCATCGTACCGGGCCCTCATACATGCGGGGTGGTTTGGTGGCATGTCCGAAGAGGCGGCACACGTCTCCGGGGTGTGCCCCCGCTCACGAACGGCGCCGCCACCGGCACCTGGAGGGGGGAAACGGACGCGGCGGGTCTACACGGAGGGGATCTTGTTGTGGGTCTGGCCCGGATGTTGCTCCAAAGTGTACCTATGGGCTGACCGAACACAACCAGGTGGGGAGGTCCGCTGGTCAAAGCCCGTCCGTGCAAAGTCAAAGGGCTAGATCCCGTGGTCAAACGATACAGGGTTAGGCGGGTCGGGGGCCCTGGGGGTAGCAATGCCACCGGAGCATCGCACCGGGCCCTCATACATGCGGGGTGGTTTGGTGGCATGTCCGAAGAGGCGGCACACGTCTCCGGGGTGTGCCCTCCCTCACGAACGGCGCCGCCACCGGCACCTGGAGGGGGGAAACGGACGTGGCGGGTCTACACGGAGGGGATCTTGTTGTGGGTCTGGCCCGGATGTTGCTCCAAAGTGTACCTATGGGCTGACCGAACACAACCGGGTGGGGAGGTCCGCTGGTCAAAGCCCGTCCGTGCAAAGTCAAAGGGCTAGATCCCGTGGTCAAATGCTACAGGGTTAGGCGGGACGGGGGCCCTGGGGGTAGCAATGCCACCGGAGCGTAACACCGGACCCTCATACATGCGGGGTGATGTGGTGGCATGTCTGAAGAGGCGGCACGCGTGTCCGGGGTGTGCCCCCCCTCACGGACGGCGCCGTCGCCGGCACCTGGAGGGGGGAAACGGACGTAGCGGGTCTACACGGAGGGGATCTTGTTGTGGGTCTGGCCCGGATGTTGCTCCAGAGTGTACCTATGGGCTGACCGAACACAACCGGGTGGGGAGGTCCGCTGGTCAAAGCCCGTCCGTGCAAAGTCAAAGGGCTAGATCCCGTGGTCAAACGCTACAGGGTTAGGCGGGTCGGGGGCCCTGGGGGGTAGCAATGCCACCGGAGCGTGGCACCGGGCCCTCATACATGCGGGGTGGTTTGGTGGCATGTCCGAAGAGGCGGCACACGTCTCCGGGGTGTGCCCCTCCTCACGAACGGCGCCGCCATCAGCACCTGGAGGGGGGAAACGGACGCGGCGGGTCTACACGGAGGGGATCTTGTTGTGGGTCTGGCCCGGATGTTGCTCCAAAGTGTACCTATGGGCTGACCGAACACAACCGGGTGGGGAGGTCCGCTGGTCAAAGCCCGTCCGTGCAAAGTCAAAGGGCTAGATCCCGTGGTCAATCGCTACAGGGTTAGGCGGGATGGGGGCCCTGGGGGGTAGCAATGCCACCGGAGCGTGGCACCGGGCCCTCATACATGCGGGGTGGTGTGGTGGCATGTCCGAAGAGGCGGCACACGTCTCCGGGATGTGCCCCCCTTCGCGGACGGCGCCGCCGCCGGCACCTGGAGGGGGGAAACGGACGTGTCGGGTCTACACGGAGGGGATCTTGCTGTGGGTCTGGCCCGGATGTTGCTCCAAAGTGTACCGATGGGCTGACCGAACACAACCGGGTGGGGAGGTCCGCTGGTCAAAGCCCGTCCGTGCAAAGTCAAAGGGCTAGATCGCGTGGTCAATCGCTACAGGGTTAGGCGTGACGGGGGCCCTGGGGGGTAGCAATGCCACCGGAGCGCGGCACCGGGCCCTCATACATGCCGGGTGGTGTGGTGGCATGTCCGAAGAGGCGGCACACGTCTCCGGGATGTGCCCCCCTTCACGGACGGCGCCGCCGCCGGCACCTGGAGGGGGGAAACGGACGTGTCGGGTCTACACGGAGGGGATCTTGTTGTGGGTCTGGCCCGGATGTTGCTCCAAAGTGTACCTATGGGCTGACCGAACACAACCGGGTGGGGAGGTCCGCTGGTCAAAGCCCGTCCGTGCAAAGTCAAAGGGCTAGATCCCGTGGTCAAACGCTACAGGGTTAGGCGGGTCGGGGGCCCTGGGGGGTAGCAATGCCACCTGGAGGGGGGAAACGGACGCGGCGGGTCTACACGGAGGGGATCTTGTTGTGGGTCTGGCCCGGATGTTGCTCCAAAGTGTACCTATGGGCTGACCGAACACAACCGGGTGGGGAGGTCCGCTGGTCAAAGCCCGTCCGTGCAAAGTCAAAGGGCTAGATCCCGTGGTCAAATGCTACAGGGTTAGGCGGGACGGGGGCCCTGGGGGTAGCAATGCCACCGGAGCGTAACACCGGACCCTCATACATGCGGGGTGATGTGGTGGCATGTCTGAAGAGGCGGCACGCGTGTCCGGGGTGTGCCCCCCTCACGGACGGCGCCGTCGCCGGCACCTGGAGGGGGGAAACGGACGCGTGGGGTCTACACGGAGGGGATCTTGCTGTGGGTCTGGCCCGGATGTTGCTCCAGAGTGTTCCTATCGGCTGACCTAACACAACCGGGTGGGGAGGTCCGCTGGTCAAAGCCCGTCCGTGCAAAGTCAAAGGGCTAGATCCCGTGGTCAAACGCTACAGGGTTAGGCGGGTCGGGGGCCCTGGGGGGTAGCAATGCCACCGGAGTATCGCACCGGGCCCTCATACATGCGGGGTGGTTTGGTGGCATGTCCGAAGAGGCGGCACACGTCTCCGGGGTGTGCCCCCCCTCACGAACGGCGCCGCCACCGGCACCTGGAGGGGGGAAACGGACGCGGCGGGTCTACACGGAGGGGATCTTGTTGTGGGTCTGGCCCGGATGTTGCTCCAAAGTGTACCTATGGCTGACCGAACACAACCGGGTGGGGAGGTCCGCTGGTCAAAGCCCGTCCGTGCAAAGTCAAAGGGCTAGATCCCGTGGTCAAACGCTACAGGGTTAGGCGGGACGGGGGCCCTGGGGGGTAGCAATGCCACCGGAGCATCGTACCGCGCCTCATACATGTGGGGTGGTGTTGTGGCATGTCCGAAAAGGCCGCACGCGTCTCCGGTGCGTGGCCCCCCTCACGGACGGCGCCGCCGCCGGCACCTGGAGTGGGGAAACTACCGCATCGGGTCTACACGGAGTGGATTTAGCTGTGGGTTTGGCGCAGATGTTGCTCCCCGGTGTCCCTCTGGGCCGACCCGACACAACCGGGTGGAGAGGTCCACTAGTCAAAGCCCGTCCGTAGGAAGTCAAAGGGCTAGATCTCGTGGTCAACCGCTCCAGGGTTAGGCGGGACGGGGTCCCTAGGGGGTAGCAATGCCACCGGAGTGTCGTATCGGGCCCTCATACAAGCAGGGTGGTGTTGTGGCATGTCCGAAGAGGCGGCACGCATCTTCGGGGTGTGGCCCCCCTAACAGACGGCGCCGCCGCCGGCACCGGGAGGGGGGAAACGGACGTGTCGGGTCTACACGACCCCACGCGTCCGTTTCCCCCCTCCAGGTGCGGGGTACCGGGTCCCATACGGACGGTAAACTAAGAATCTAAAAATGTAATAATTGAATTAGTGAACTATTTAAACAGGTCTAATTGCTTTTCCCTCGGCGAGGTGGGACTATTTTTTTTAAAAAAGTAGTTGCCATCTATGCCTACGGCATAGCCGTCGGCATAGCCGTCGGCATAGGCCTCCTATCTATGCCGACGGCCTGGCCGTCGGCATAGAGCCACCCTTATCCACTCGATGGACCTCTCGCTGTCAGGTGGGACCACTCCTATGCCGACGGACTGGCCGTCGGCATAGGGCCACCTTATCCTCGACCCGGCCCTCCTCCTCCACTCGTTTCTCTCCTCGATCCAACTCCCTCTCCTCGACAGCCAACCGCCGCCGCCACCCTCTCCGCGCCGTCGACGCCCCCCTAGCCGCTCGCCCCGCCACCGGCCGCCGCCATCTCCACCCACCCGCGCCGCGCCGCCGCCATCTCCACCCTCCTCCGTCGGACGCCCTCTCCGCCGCCATCTCCACCCACCCGCGCCGCGCCGCCGCCATCTCCACCCTCCTCCGTCGGACGCCCTCTCCGCCGCCGCCATCTCCACCCCCCTCCGTCGGACCCCCCACCCGCGCTGCTCCACCCCCTCCTCCGCGTCGTTGCCCCGCTGGTCGCCACCTCGCCCCGACCTGCCCTGCCCCGCCGGCCGCCACCTCGCCCCCATCCCGCGCCCCGGCCCTGCCTGGCTCCGCCCCATCGGTCGCCTCCTCGCCCCGGCCCTGCCTGGCTCTGCCTCGCCCCGGCCCTGCCTGGCTCTGCCTCGCCCCAGCCCTGCCGCTCCGGTGAGACCTTCACCTTTTTTTTTCTGTTTTTAGATAGATAGATTGTTACATATATAGATAGATAGATCGATAGATAGATCAATAGATAGATAGATTGTTAGATAGATAGATTGTTAGATATATAGATAGAGATAGATAAATTTTTTGTTCGATGAGTTGAATCGATGATGATGATGAATAGACAATGATGATGAATATATTGTTGATATTGTTAGTTGTGATGATGATGATGATGAATATTTATTTAATATTGTTAGTTGTGATGATGATGATGAATATGTGATGAAATAACCCTACATGATTCAAGAATAAATGAATGCACCTAAATTTGTGAGTTGATGATGAATATGCTTTATGAGTTGTGATGTTCTAAATTTTTGTCGCTTTGGAATTTGCAGGTTTGTTAGAGTTTCATGTCGGTGGAGTGATCGTCATCGGAGTTGTTGGTCAAGGATCGTCCCTCCTCTGTTCGACTACTTCCTCTACAGCCGAGGGTGAGCTACGAATCCACCTACACCTCCTACGCTCTTTTAATCATGTCACTAGATTTCATTTTCAAGTCAACTGGCGTACCCTAGGCGTCTCCCGTCCGAAAGGTTTGCATCGATAAATATGCATTCAATTGCATATTTATCACCGCAGCTCTTTCGGATTGTCCTGCGTTTTCCACGGACAGCCCGAGGATGTGTAGATTGGGTATGTTCTCCATGTTCTACCCCGTTCCGAGACAGGATTTCGGCGGCGCCTCCCCGTTGTTCCCCGTTGTTCTGAGACAGGATTTGCCGAGACGTGTATCTGGAGAACAGCGGGGAGGTGCTGCCGAAATTTTGTCTCGGAACGGGGTAGAATGGAGAACTTACTCAATCTACACATTCTCGGGTGGGATTAGGACCCATCTTTACCTATTAGAAATGTAGGTGGATTAAACGCGGTAGAAACTGAAAATTTGATGTGATTAATTTAAGTGAATCATTAATTATGTTGTGTGGGTTGCAAAAAAGCAGAGGATGGCAGATAATCAGTGGATGTACAGTGGTTTTATCCGTCGGAATCGAGTAACATCAGAGTGGATCGCGAAAACCGATGTGTATTTGAAGGAGATATTCCGTCGTCCAATGAGAATTATCCCACCATGCCCCTGTGCGAGATGTGCCAGATGTCACCGTAGAAATCAGACGGACATGAGTGAGCATCTTCGCACGCACGGATATATGCCAAACTTTGACATGCCGCCGATAAACATAGCCGAGCAGGACCGTGGTAGAGAGGAGGTGATGCGACAATGCATCGATGGATATGAGGACGACGGGGTCAGGGACATGCTAGATGATGTCGTTGTTGCAGAAACGGCAAATGCGACACCTTCAGAGAATGAACCGGAGGAGCCGGAGGCAACCGCAAAGGCCTTCTTGGAGGTCTTGGCCTCATCGAAGAAACCTCTTTATGCGGGTGCGAAAATATCTCAGCTGGATGCCATCTCGCAACTGATTGCAGTCAAGGCTGAGTACGGCTGTAGCCAGAAATGCTTCGAAGCATTCCTGGGAGTATGGGCTAACAGCCTCCCTGAGGGTCATGAACTGCCGAAAAGCATGTACGATACAAAGAAAATCATGAAGGCACTCTCTATGGATTATGAGAAAATAGATGTTTGCCCGAAGAATTGCCTTTTGTTTAGGCACGAGTATGCGGATGACAAGTACTGTCGGAAGTGCGGTTCGTCTCGGTACATTGAGGTGGTCGGTGAGGATGGTGAGAAAAAGCAGCTAACCATCCCTGTTAAGGTTCTTCGGTATCTTGATTTTATAAAAAGACTGCAGCGCCTTTTCATCACGAAGGAGTCTGCCAAAATGATGAAGTGGCACAAGGAAGGTATAAGGTACAATCCAAAAAAAATCATACATCCATCGGGAGGGGAAGCATGGAAGTCATTCGATGAAGAATACCCCGAGGAAGCAGCTGAGGCTGGGAATGTCAGAATAGCCATATCAGGTGATGGGTTGAATCCATATGGTATGTCGTCCAATCCATACAGCTGCTGGCCTGTGTTTGTAATTCCGCTCAATCTTCCTCCCGGTGCCTAATGCAACGGAAGACCATGTTCTTGTCGCTCATCATTCCGGGGCCTGACTACCCGGGGAAGCAATTGGGTGTGCTTATGCAGCCGCTTGTGGATGCTTTGCACCATTCTTGGTACTTTCCGAGGTTGACATATGACCGGGATCTGCAGAGAAATTTCTTGATGAAAGTTTGGTTGCACTATTGCATGCATGACTTTCCCGGCTATGCTCTATTCTGCGGATGGTGTACAAGCGGTAAGATGCCATGCCCAGTGTGCATGCAGGCTCTGCGAATGATTTGGCTGAGTAAGGGTGGCAAGTATGTAGCCTTTGACCTGCATCGACAGTTCCTCCCGCCAGACCATCCAGATAGGGAAGACAAGAAGAACTTCACGAAAGGCCGGGTTGTTCATGAAGTAACCGAGATTCCAACATTTTCGGGGGCAGATGTTCTTGCTCAGCTAAAAGCTCTCAAGCCTAAAGTCGAAGGCAAAGGCAAAGCCAAAGCCAAAGGCTTCGAGGGATATGGTGAGACGCACAACTGGACGCACATTACCCCCTTCTCGCAGCTTCCCTATTTCAAGGACCTCAAACTTCCTTACAATATTGATGTGATGCACACCGAAAAGAATGTGGCAGAGTCACTTTTCCACACGATCCTCAACATTCCTGATAAGACGAAGGATAACGTAAAAGCTAGAGCCGATCAACAGAGAATTTGTGATAGACCACGCCTGAACATGAAGCCTCCCACAGGCGGTCGTAAAAACTGGTTCAAGCCAGATGCTGACTTTGTCCTTAAACCGCCAGAAAAAAAAGAAGTACTTATCTGGCTGAAACAAATTTTGAAGTTCACCGATGGTTATGCATCGAATATAAGTAAGGGAGTCAATCTTTCAACGGGCAAAGTGACCGGCCTGAAGAGTCATGACTACCATGTATGGATTGAGCGGATAATGCCGGTGATGGTTCGAGGCTATGTCCCCGAGCATGTCTGGCGAGTGTTTGCCGAGCTTAGCCATTTCTTCCGCACGCTCTGTGCTAAAGAAGTAAGTAAAGAGGTGATTGAAAAATTGCATAAGAAGGCACCAGAGTTGATGGTCAAGCTAGAGAAGATCTTTCCGCCAGGCTTCTTTACTCCGATGACACATCTCATTCTGCACCTCGCGAACGAGGTATTGTTGGGGGGCCCTGTGCAAAATCGCTGGCAGTACGGCCCTGAGAGGCAGAACAAGCATCTCCGACGGAAATGTGGAAACAAAGCTAAGATTGAAGCTTCCATAGCTGAGGCAGTTATCCTAGAGGAGGTGTCAGACCTCAGGACATCATACTATCCAGACCATGTTCCCCATCTGCATAACAAGGTGCCTCGATACAATATAGAAGAGCCCAAGTATCAACCCAGGCTCGATCTATTCAACGCGCAAGGTGGGAGGGCTGGGGCCTCGAAATCTTATAACATGCCACGACAAGAGTGGGAGGACCTCATGTTCTATATCTTGCACAAAATCAAGGAAGTTGAGGAAGTGTGGATGAGGTAATACCACTACACCATTCCTTTATGTCTTCCACATCATCATGTTTCATGTTCACTTAGTCCCGGTCTAACACCGCTTATCTTTTTTTAGTGATTTCGTTCAAGAGGAATGGACGGGAGTGAATCCTCCTACTGAGGCGGAGGCACTTACTCTTCTCCGTCATGGAAACCCTGGACGTAAAAATTTTGTTGCTTGGTTCATGGAGAAAGTAATTTTCCACAATCCCCTGTTAAATACCTACTTCAACATTTATTAGTTAACCGAACTAATGCACGCAACAATTTCCATTATACTTGTAGGGAAAAGATTCGAACATATCTATGGATGATGAATTGAGATGGGTTTCCATGGGTTTTGACCCTGCCGTCGTGACATGTAAAAAGTATGATGTGAATGGGTATCGCTTCCATACAGAGGAGCACCAAAACAGCCGCCCCGATCCCAAAACTATAAATACTGGAGTGTACACCCCCGGTCAAAATTCAGTAGACTACTACAGAAGGGTACAAAATATATACGAGGTTAAATTCCGCCAGGGGCGTGAGACCCTAAGTCTGCCTGTGTTCAAATGCCGATGGTTCGATCCGCAGGAGGGGGTAAAACATACGCCTTCCATTGGTTTGGTCGAAGTTAAACCATCAACCGTCTATGCCGGAGCCGATCTCTTCATTGCGGCTACCCAAGCTACACAAGTATATTATCTGCCTTACCCATGCCAGAAAGTGTATCTAAAGGGCTGGGAAGTTGTGTTCAAGGTGTCGCCACATGGTAAGCTACCAGACCCGAATGAAGACGATTACTACAACATTAACCCCATGACATACGAGGGAGTGTTCTATCAAGAGCAACCTGATGATGATGATGATGATGATGATGTGGTTAGAAACGATGACGCTAGACCATTAGGTGATGATGATGTGGACCCAAACGTCGACGATGCATGGAATGATGGTGAGACCATTGTCAATGAAAATGACATACTTATGCTAGAAAAGTTAAACGAAAACGCTGACGACGAGGAAGAGCCTCCACCTCCGTCGGACAACGAAGATGATATGATTGATAGTGATGATGAGACGGACCGAGAAAGAGGTTACAACAGTGATGATTCATATGGGTTCTAGCAGATGTATGTTTCAAGTATTTTTTTCTATAGTTTAGGAATATGCCTTTTTATGCATTTTTATTAATGTGTTTATTATCATGCCTTTCCTTCATTCATTAATTTACTAATTGCTTTTTCTCTTTTCAATGCAGGTTCGTGGAACATGGGAAAGGGGAAGGCCGACGGCGTGGGTTTCCTACGCAAGGTCGTCGGCCTGCCTAGTCGGAGTGGTCGAGCACGTAATCCTCCCCCTCGGCTACTTGACGATGACTCCTCACAGGGAGGTCGAGGGAGAGGTGCCCCTAGAGGAGGAGGGGGCGGGGGGAGAGCCTCTAAAGGACGAGGTGCTGGGGGGAGAGCCACTACAGGGGGTCGCGGCCAGAAAGAGCGCACCCTCACCGACTTAGGGGTGTTGTCTTCGAGGCCCTCCTCTAGTGAGGTACCCTCCTCTAGTGAGGCAGGCGAGGAGGAGGAGGAGGAGGAGGCAGGCGAGGAGGAGGAGGAGGAGGAGGAGGTTGGGGAGGGGGAGGCAGGTGAGGAGGAGGGTGGTGGCGGGGATGATGGTGGTGACGGGAAGGGGGTTGACACGAAGGGGTGGCTGCGTGGCAACGCAAAGCTACCAAAGCAGGTTCCTGCTACTGAGGAGCAGAAGTGGCTCATTGAGCCCACGGGAAAAGAGTAAGTGGTTCATTATGTTGCTTGTCACATGCTTATTCCGGTTGTTATTTATTTTTCTTGTCACATGCTAATAGTTCATTCTTTTGCAGCAACTGGATATATTCTAAAGGGGTCCGTATTCCCAACGGCCTCATCACCGTCTTGCTGAAGTTATATTGGCCGGGGTTGTACTGTCCTGATCCAGTCAGGCAGCCGGACCATCGGGTTTTGGCCACGAGCTGGGACCACTGGGAAGCGGCCCGCCACGCGGACCATGAGACCGATGCCAAGGCCGTGATCACTACTTTCTGGGTGAGTTCTCTTCAGAAGCACAAGTCCATTCTAGTTTCATGAATGATTTAACTCATGGCTTCTCCCATTCTTGTTTCATGCATGATTGTAGAAATACTATCGAGTTCTTCCGGAGCACAGGGCTAGAGCGGACCAGATCGTGCTGCGCCAATGCAAGAAGAAGGCCCGCCAGATGCAGTACGAGGTGCGCTATGTGGCCATCTCCACATACTACCACGACTATCTTGGTGTGAAGATGACCAAGGAAGAAGCGCGGAGGATGGGCATTACCTTGGAGAGGCCCGAGTTCTTGGCGGTAAGTATAAAAGATTTTTCATTATGCTTTCATTATGCTTTCATTACCTTGTGGTACATTATGCTTTATGCTTTATGCTTTATGCTTCCATAACACCAATTTGGACACACCTACATGCCATTATGCTTTTATTATGTAGGTGTGTCCAAATTGGTGTTATGGAAAAGACGAGTCCTGGGCGGCATTGGTGGATCTTTGGTGTGATGAGGCTGGAGCCTGGGCGGCTATGAGAACCCAAAATAAGGCTAACCGAGGGACGGAGGGAGTACATGCTCAGGGAAACCGAAACCACTATCTCCACAAGGCAGTTAATGTATGACTAACCCCATTAAACATTCTTCTTCTTCTATTTACCATCACTTTCTTATGTATGACTAACCTCTGTTTGGTGGTGCAGGAGGAGAAACTGAAGCGGCTGCTCTCACACATGCAGGCGTGGGAGATCGCCCATACGCGGAAGGACCCCAAGCCTGGCGAGCCCAAGTACTACGGCAAGAAGACCGAAGGGAGGAAGAAGGCCTACTCCGAAGCGTATCTGGAGTTACATCCTGACACACCTGACCCCATTGCGGCGCCTCTGGACGACATGGCGGTGGTGAGGATGGGGCCCAAGGAGCACGGTCGGGATGCGGTTCTCGATGCTGTGATCACTCCTAGTATCTCCTACACACAGCTTCGTCGGATCGACCCGAGCCTGAGCCAGCGCACGAGCCAGCCAGTGACTAGTACACAGTCCCTCTTTCAGGAGCAACAATCTGTAAGTATTTTCCCTCTTATCTTCATTTCTCACTTCATTTTCCGCATTTAGTAGTTTTATGAGTTCCATCATGTCATACCGTAGGCCTACATGGAGTACACACGCCATGAGACCATGGCGTGGCATCAGAGGCTTTATGAACACCAAGTGCAGAGGGATAGCCAGATGCAGCAGGCTTTTCAGGATATGGCGGCCGGCAGGTGTCCTCAGTTCCCTACAGCACAATGCCCTCCAGCACAACCAGTGCTGATGAGCTTTGAGGAGTTTGTGGCACAGAACGCTGGCCCCTCGCCGGTTAGTTCATCCCCAATCTATTCACCCAAAGCATGTCATGCCTTTCAACACAGTCATAAATCCCGTGCATATGTCTTTTCAACATGCAGGGAACAGATGGATCTACCGTTGGCGGTGGTCTTCGCAGCACTCCGGAGACACGGAGCCCGACCACTCCGATCCACGGAGGCGGAGGCGGTAGCGCTGCCGCTAGCACTGATGACCTGGACTTTGGCCGTCTTGGCGGTGACGACCTCCGCGGTGCTCGATGATGCTTGAGATGTGATGATGATGCTTGAGATGACTTGTGTGTGCTGATGATCATTTAGCTGACTTGTGTGATGATGCTTATGCTTACATTCGTTGATATGCTTATGCTTGTGTGATGATGATCTATTGTTGTCATGATGCTTATGCTTATGTTCGTTGATATGTGCTGCTGATATGTGCTGTTATATATGTGATGTTATCTGAATTGAACTGATTTGAAAACAAACAGAAAAAAGAAAAAAATATTAAAAGCAAACTATGCCGACGGCTAGGCCGTCGGCATAGGGCCAGCGTGAGCTCCCAGTTGCTGACACGTGGGCACCTATGCCGACGGCCTAGCCGTCGGCATAGTTTGAAATTAAGCCGACGGCCTGGCCGTCGGCATAGGTACCCACGTGTCAGCAACTGGGATCTCCGTTTGAAGGACTATGCCGACGGCCAGGCCGTCGGCTTAATCTCAGACTATGCCGACGGCAGGGCCGTCGGCATAGCCCTGGCCCACGAGCAGCGGCCGGTCGGCACGTGGCACTTCTATGCCGACGGTCTAGCCGTCGGCACAGTTTTCTGCTAAGCCGACGGCCAGGCCGTCGGCATAGGGGTGCCACGTGGAGACAAGTGGTTGGGCAGACTTGACGGCGGCCGCCATTAGGCGATAACGTTGCCGACGGCCTTCGCCGTCGGCATAGATGTACGGACACCGTCGGGATAGGTCTTATGCCGACGGCCTTTCTATGCTGACGGCCTTTCTGGCTACGCCGACGGATATTTTGCCGACAGCCCTATGCCGACGGGGGCCGTCGGCATAGGCCTGTCCCGACGGCCATTCAGGGCTATGCCGACGGCGTGCGATTCCGGTAGTGCTACTTGCTCTAAACATCTGCCAGGACCAAGGAAGAAGATCCATCTCTCTGCTCCTCAGCTGATCGATTCAAGGTACTTGCTTAATTTCAGCTCCAGCAGAATACTAACTTTATCATGCATCTCTATGTTTTTCCTCGAATCGACTCCTTTTTCCATCATAGTGATCACTAGTCTACCATTACACATAGTTATACACCATATATAGTTGGTGCTAGTGCTTTTTCTGTACTAATTACTTGTTGTTTACGGGTGATTTCACTGGTTAACGGATCGATCTGCTAAATGGATAGCACCATCACCCGTAAGTTTGTAACTGAACAAAGAACCGATTATGCCACGCACCACTTGAGCAACAAGGTAGCAAGTGTAACAATACATGGGTTGTCACACGTTTCTCTTTTGTGGAACAATACATGCATGGGTTGATTGCCGCATCCTGTTGGATCGCTTGTAGGCTGTAGCTGTTGGGCAGCAACTTGCGTCTCTATCTATCTGACTACTTTTCAAACTATATATCTACTAGTATTTGTTAAGAGAATAAAAACGAGCTATTTCTGGTACAAAGCCTCGTGTTCTCTGCCATTTCCACATTTTCTGATAAAGGCTGTCTTTATTTGACTCATAACATAGCTTCAATGGATACAATCATAATGAACATACACCCAGCCTCTGCATAATTAGAATGCACATAGCCAACACGACACATACACACACACAAATTGATCACGCCGGCAAAAAGCAAAGTCATACAAGACCAAAACTATGCCTAGACGGAAAGAAAAATAAAATGAAACAACAATTGACGAAATATAGCAGTGACCATCAGCGCCAACCATCTCTTGACAACACAAAAACTACGACAAGGGTTTTCCAAAAACGATGCCTCCATGAAGGGAACGACGTAAATGCGTCGCCATCGCCGGATCCAACCACCAAAGGTCGGATCATGGTTTTCACCCTGAAGATCAAATCCGAGCAATACCATCATCAGGGTAATGACGCAAAGAACGCCTCCATTGCCAGGTCTCTCCAACTAGGGTCAGACCAGAGTTTTCACCTCAGAGCTCAAGACTGAGTACTCGAGAAATACCGCCCAATCAAGTCAAATAGTGTTGTCTCCTCCACTTGCCTCGATCCCAATAGTTGCATACGTGCACTGTCCTTACGACGAGCAATGACCACGTCCATACTGGTAGGCTGACGAGACTCGAGAAGAGCTACTCGCTACCACGCCCATCGGTTCTAGTTTGGGACACTCTGGAGGCCTGCACCATCCTCATAAGTGGCAGCCAAGGCTGATCTGCATGAGACGACAGCACCACTCACAGCCACTATCTTGTCGTCCTCACCTATGGACGTAGATCATACAAATTTAATCCTCTCAGGTGGCCACCGTGGCCGATGACCGCCCATCAGCATGTTGGCCAGATTCATGGCGCCACCTGACCTAGCGCCCGAGCCCAAGCAGAAGACCACCATGACCATGCCTCCCCTCCCTTCAGGAGATGCGGGCGACGACAGCAACAACTGCTCTCGAGCCGCCGCCTCAACCTGCCACGCCGCAACGTCAAAGAGCCACTCCAGGAGCATGGGCATGGCATGAGCACGCTGCACACTCTCAGGATGGATCTGCACTTCCCAATCATGCAGCGGAGCTTCTCTGGATGGAAAAGCCACAGGAGGTGGCCGTTCGGACCAGTGCGAGCAGATATCCACTCTTTCACGGGGAAAAGAGGAATGGATCTCGTGCTCTGCCGAGGAATTACCGGCACCGCGAGGCTCCCTCCATTGGTGAACATGCCATCCATGAATGGCGGTAACTTGCATCTTTGATGCCCATCTGGCCACCCAATAGCCATGCAAAGGTCAGATTGAACCCCACATGTACCGCCGCCGCCGCTTCAACTTCCACCTTCACGGCATCCAAGCCGCCGCTGCACCTCATCAAGTGTTGCCTAAATTGCCACGGGGATGGAGCCCCACTGCCGCCGTCAGCCGCGCCGGCGAGCCGGCGACGGCGAGGGAAGGAAGCACGGGGAACTGCCGAGGAAAACGGATCGAGTCGCAGCCTGAGTCGCCCAGGCGGACGACGCGGGGGCACTTTTTTTCCGAGAGCTTACATTACCAAAACTGTTCTCTGCCATTTCCACATGGAGTTCAGCCACTAGCAAAGATCTAGAGCTCCGATCTCTCCAATTGATACAAGGTAATTAATTCAAGTTGGCTCGTTCTTTAGCTTCCAGCGGTGAACACCGCCAAGGACGCCCAGACGGGTGCGCCGGTCCTCGCATTCAGGCGACAGACAGTTGCAGCTGCTCCCTGATCTGTATCAAGCCACAGTTTACTTCAGACTTATAGTTATTCTCTGCTGACTGAATCCGTCGTTTGTAGCATACAATTGTTGGAAATGTGTAAATGGTGCTGCTTGGTAATACAGAGGACTCATTAATTTTAACTGCATGTTTCTCTTCAGTACCAGCTAAAAGCGTGAGCAAACCCTGCAACTACTTCCGAGAGAGCAATGGAAATCTATCTAGTTTTTGCGCTGGACTAAGGGTGATCCCAAGATCCATCTCTTATCAGATCCAGCCTATTCAAGGTACTTACCTGATTCCAGCTACACCACACTTTCTAGCCATGTTTTTCTCTCTGATACTGTTGATCTTGTGCATTTCCGTTTGAATTGTTGGTGTTTGAGTTCAAGGTAAATACTACATTATTTTTATTTCAAGCCAAATTAGAGTGCACTATCTTCTAGTTTGCAGGCCACATTTTCCCTTTAGATTTGTTACCGGTGTCTAGGGACTGAATGTGATTATCCTTCCTGTTAGCATGAGGTTTTTTATGTGAAAAAACGAGGTAGTAATACATAGGACTAATTTCTATTTGCATGCTTCTTTTTAGTGCCAGCTCAAGAGTGTGCGCACCCTGCAACAAATGGCGGGGGTTCTGGATGCTTTGGCATCCTACGTGACCAGCATGCTTGCTGAAATGGCCAAAGAGGAGGTGGCCATGCTCATCGGCGTATCCGACGGGATAACAGACCTGAGCATCAAGCTTGGGGACCTCAAGAATTTCCTTGCTGATGCTGATAGGAGGAACATCACCGATGAGAGTGTGCGGGGGTGGGTGGGTGAACTGAAGCGTGCCATGTACCTAGCCACCGACATCGTCGACCTATGTCAGCTCAAGGCCATGGAGCAAGGTCAAACAAAGGACAGGGGGTGCCTTAACCCTCTGCTCTTTTGCATGCGGAATCCCATCCATGCTCATGACATTGGCACCCGCACAAAGAAACTCAACCAAAATTTGGATGATATTTGCAAGAGGGGCAAGAGTTTGAAATTTATCAAGCTAGAAGCCTACGAAGACCAAAATACAACCCGATCTCTCGCCACTAACCGCAAAACTGATTCGTTGATCGAGCGGTCAGGTGCAGTTGGTGCGAAGATCGAGGAGGACCTGAGGGCACTTGCGGAGGTACTTACAAGGGAGGCTGCTAGCAACAAGAGTGATTGCTTCATGGTGGTCGCCATTGTTGGTGTCGGCGGGATTGGGAAGACCACCCTCAGCAAGAAGGTCTTCAATGATGATAGTATCAAAGGCAAGTTCACTAAGAAGATATGGCTTAGCATCACCAAAGATTTCAATGATGTTGAGCTATTGAATAAGGCTATCATCGCCGTTGGTCAAGACCTACCTGCAGCTGGAGGAGCTCGAGACAGAGACCTACTTGTCGGTGCTCTCAGTAATGCCATCAGGGACAAGAAGTTCTTTCTTGTACTAGATGACATGTGGGGTGTCGATGCATGGGACAAATTTACTGATGGCTCCTTTTAGCTACGGTGGTCCCAGTAGCAAAGTCCTTGTTACCACAAGACATGACACGGTTGCCCTAAGCATGAAAGCTGTGCACTATCACCATGTTGACAAACTAAGTGCTAAAGATGCATGGTTATTGCTCAAGAAGCAGGTCAGCATACATACTTACTAGCAGTCACCTCTTATTACACTTAATATTTAATAATCTAGCAGTACTAAAGCACTGTTTGATAAATACTACAGCATGTACTAGTGCTAATTTGTTGTGAATAGGCAGTACACAAACTGATGCTTGTGAACAGTGGGCTTTGTGTGTTCAACACATTAAACTTCATGCACTTTCGATGCTTCCTTCAATCTATATGTGTAATAGTCCACCATGCACATGTGATACATTATGTGAAGTTAACAACTTATTTGAATAACTATATTGAAATGTACCTTTATTATTACAACATACATATGCAGCTATAGACGAAGATATCAATTTTTCTTGGCACTTCAAATTAGGTATTATAATGACCACCTTTTTGTTAGTATATCTCAACGATCTAGCAACTGCGTGAAAAAAACAGTGCCACTAGACACTGCAAATGCAGTGTGTGTCTGTTATTAACTATATATTTTTTTTGCAAATATTAACTATATATTTCTACTCCTTGCAGGTAGTCACAACAGAAAAAGATGAACCCGAGATTGAGATTCTAAAGGATATTGGCTTGCAGATTATAGAAAAGTGTGATGGTCTACCACTTGCTGTAAAGGTGATGGGAGGGCTATTATGCCAGAGGGAGAAAAATCAACGTGCTTGGCAAAAGGTTCTAAACGGTGATTTATGGTCAGTATCTCAAATGTCAGAAGAGCTAAATTATGCAATATGTCTTAGCTATGAGGACTTACCATCTTGCTTGAGGCAATGCTTTCTGCACTTCTCCCACATACCTATAGTTTTACCGTCAGATGTGATTGTCGGCATGTGGATCAGTGAAGGGTTTGTACACGGAAACACAGATGAATTAGAAGAATTGGGACATCAGTACTATAGGCAACTGATACTAAGGAACCTTATAGAGCCAACTCCATATGGTATTGGACAATATCTTTGCAGCATGCATGATGTTGTTCGCTCATTTGCTCAATTTGTAGCTAGAGATGATGCGCTGATAGTTCATAAAGGAGAAAAAATGAACACGGAACTTAGTTTGCAAGGGTTTCTTAGGTTGTCCATAGAAACCAAAGGAATGGAATCAGATGAATGTGAGTGGAGAAGTTTACGAGAGCATAAATCACTTAGATCATTGATGTTAATTGGGAATTTGAAGATTCATTCGGGTGATTCATTGGAAACATTTTCAAGCCTACGGATGCTACATATAGAATCCACAAAGTTTGCTGTCTTGGCCGAATCTCTGTATCAGCTTAAACACTTGAGGTATCTAACATTAAAAAAGTGCAATGACCTAAATAGGCTGCCCGAGAACATCCATAGGATGAAATTCTTACAACACATTAGTCTTGAGGATTGTGAGAGTGTAGTGAAACTTCCCCATAGCATTGTGAGGTTACATGAACTGAGACATCTTGATCTTGATGGCACATGTGTAAATAGTATGCCCAAAGGGTTATGTGCTCTCATGAATTTGAGGACACTATATGGGTTCCCAGCCAATGTGGATGGTGATTGGTGTAGTCTGGAAGAGCTTGGGCCTCTTTTAAAGCTTAGGGCCATTGGATTAGTGAATCTACAGAATGTTTGAGATGCCTTATTCGCTACAAAGGTCAGGCTTGGTGAAAAGGTCAATCTTATCATTCTGAGCCTCGACTGCAGGAGTCGACATGGCAGCAATGAATTGATCAAAGATGGAGTGTCTGAGAAGGACCAAGGAATGATTGAGAAGGTGTTTGATGGCCTCTATCCTCCGCCTTGCATAGAAGATATTCGTATCGACAACTATTATGGGTGCCAGCTCCCAAGATGGATGAGGGACACATCAACGACACTCCTCAAGTCCTTGAAGTTTCTAATGCTGCACGACCTGGCTTGCTGCACTCAACTCCCCGATGGACTGTGCCAGCTCCCTTGTTTGGAGTTCCTACAGGTACGAAGGGCTGTAGCAGTCAAGCGTGTGGGTCCTGAATTTGTGCAGCCCAGTAGTCACCATCATCATCCTTCATCCCGGGTTGTGGTTGCTTTTTCAAGACTGCACAAGATGGTCTTGGATGAAATGGTGGAATGGGAGGAGTGGGAGTGGGAGGAGGAAGTGCAAGCTATGCCTGTCTTGGAGGATCTTCTTATTCAGAGTTGCAAATTGAGGTGTATCCCTCCTGGCCTTGCCACACATGCAAGGGCTTTGAAAAAGTTAACCATATACACCATACAGGGCCTTCAGTCTGTTGAGGACTTTGCTTCCGTAGTCGAGCTTGACCTATTTAACTTACCCAACCTGACTAATATCTCCAATTTCCCCAAGTTGCAAAAGCTTGGGATCGATTGCTGCCAGAACCTTGAGTCTCTGCAGGGGATGGATCAACTCCGAAGACTCGTGTTGACAGTTCACTATGACAAACCAATCCCGTCATACCTGCAAACTGTAAAGCCAAGTCATTTGTTGTTAGACTGCGGCCCAGAGGCACTCGCTTGCATGGCTTTGGGAAAAACTGGTCTCGTGTGGGACAAGTTCGGTCATATTCAGCGTGTCGAGGCTTATGCAGATGATCTTGGTGAACATATTGAAAAGAATTGGCACCTATTTTACACAAGCGAGCCGTACAGCATGGTGACAAACATCGACCCACAGGTAACATATATTGTTAACTCATTGCTCTTCCAGTATGGGTTGCTAATCTATTTTCTTGATCTCCTATCGTTGATTCCATCTCATCATAGTAGTTCACTGGTACATGCTGAAGCCTGAATATGCACCTCCCACTGTTTGGTTTTGCTTGGCAGGAGTTTGAATCAGGATCTGAAGACGAGGAGGATGTAGCGACTCTAGTCTAGAGGAGGAAGGAGTGGTAGCAAATTAAGGAGGCAAGAGCATTGTTAATTTCGCGCTGCTAGCTACGTACAGTATGTACAGGAACAGCAAGATGAGAAACTTCAACCCCCAGGTAATATATATATATATATATATTAGGGGTTTATATATATATTAGTTAATCTATTTCTGAATCTCTTGTTGTTGATTCCATTCCATCTTAGTAGTTCAGTGGTATACATATGGTAGAGCCTGAATATGCACTTGCCACCATTTCGTTTTGCTTGGCAGGAGTTGTCATGATCGGAAACAGAGTGTGAAGACGTCGAGGATGTAGAAGACAGCCAAGACCAATGACCCTGCCTTGACTCTTGGAGAGGAAGGAGTGACAAGTTAAGGAGGCAGCAACATTCCATTGTTAACTTCCCGCTAGCTCACACAACTTGGCGTGCAGCAAGATTAGTCTAGTAGCTTGCTCCCAGTTTTGTATCCCTCCCAATTTTCTTTGGTTCCTAGTACTAGCAGTGGTTATTTAATTTGGCCTGTATATATGTATATAAGTTAGCTATAGACACCTGCTGGGGACATTAACTGCATGTACCACTGAAGATGGTCTATCATTCGATCCATAAAGAAAGAACCTTTTTGTACTATCAATTCTGACTCCAGGTTGAGACATATGAGAGGAAGGGGTGACAGAATTATTGGTGTCTATTTGTTTGTTGGAAAATATGCATAGACAGAGCCCATAACACAACTGCATATGCATACTAGTTGTCAGTTTTTTCTTGTACCGTGACTTTAGAGCTAGCATATTTCACCTAACTATGAACTGAAAGCTAGCATTACTTACCCTTGATTAACATCTTGATCCAGCAAGAATTCAGGTTTTGAAAATGAAACAGAGCAAAAATAGGGCACTACACAAGTAGCCCTTCCTGGTTTCCACTTGCACAACCAGGGGGCTTTTGTCACTTTATTTCTTTCGTAGGTTTGGTTCTGAAACTTCACACTGATTGACAACAGTAGCACTCAAACAAAACTCAGATAGGCATGTAACCAGATTCTACAACTGAATCTGTAACCAAATTCAGACAAGTAGGCAAAGCAAATTCGGTCCTCACTTACTTGTAGCAGAACGGAGTTGACGAAGTCAGCCAGGTTGACCGACGTACGCAAATCTGCTCCGGTCCATGAAGCCACCTGGTGCTTCCCAGGTCGATGGCCGAACCTGAGTTTTATTTGTATACCAGAGCTGGCTGAATCTGAATATATTTCGCCGGTGGGCCGCAAATCTGCTGCCGTTTCTTGTGCTATGTCAGTCAGTGTTGATAGTCAGTTTGTGTAGCTGAACTTCAAACAAGTTCTCGATTACACAATAAACTGAGTACATGTTGGTTTCTAAAGGTAGAATTTGGGACTTCGAGAAGAAGGTGTCGGGAACGAGTGGAAAAAGAAAGAGGAACAGAGGTTGTCTTCTATTTACACATGCCTCTCACCTAGGCATCGCTTTTCGACAAAATACCAGCCGCTTCAAAGAACCCAAGTAGCCATCTCAAATCGGTGGTTGGCGTCCGTTTGCGCCTGGGCGCCACGGACTCTTCTCCAGTAGCTTGGGCCATGAGCCATGACACATTAGTGCTCCTTTTGAGCTCGTGGATAGATGAAAAAAAATGCCAACTGCAGTGTGAGCAGCCGTTACAGGTTTGGTGGGTGGCCAACTTCTCTATTTGTACTCGTAGACAAATACTACATTTCCTTTTTTGTGGGCAAATTTTAACATGGTCTCTCTTACCTCTTTTTTTTACATGTGAGGTAAGAAGGTAAGAGTCAATCAAGCCATTCATTGATGAGATCAACGGCTAAGATCTATTTTATACTCTTACCTCTCATGTGAAAAGAGAGGGTAAGAGGGACCATGTTAAAACTGCCTTGAAGGCGGTAATATGAAGTACTGATCTTTTAATTAAACTATTGAAGGCGGTAATGAGCATTCATTCATTGCATGTCAACTTTGTGTAGCAGCACATTCACATGATATATATAATCCAACAGTGGTGCGAGCGGTGAAGTGAGCTTAACTAGGTGGGTGCACAAGGATGATATTGAGCGGCTCATATCAGTTGTTTGAAATAAGATTCATTATATTAAAATCTAGCTAGGATTTGGATGCATCAAGAAGGGGAGGAGAATGTCCCTTTGAATTTTCGAAGTCAATGGTGATGGTGAACGGAAGGAAGGATGTGTAGGTATCCTTGGTTGAAATGCAAAGAGAGACTATCATGTGCATAGCCCATCCCATCTGTCACGAATATTTTCTGGGAAACACAGTGACATAGACACACATGTGCCAGGTGCGGTACGTCGATAGGAGAAGGCAATAGGTGTCTCGTCCAACAGCAAGGAAAAACAATGGTGAGGTGAGGGCTGTAGAGGACGAAGAAAAGGGATGAATCATTGGCACCAAGGCCGCAGATCAATGGACGCGAGATGTGGCCGCAATCACGCACTGATCATCTTACCTTGGAAGAACAGGCAACAACAGAGTGCGAGAGTGCTTAGAAGGGTGTGCGTGAAATATGAAGTGCACTCGAAATCTATAACATCTTGCGTTGACAGGAAGTTTGTTCCTCTAGTTCAATTAAAATATTGAGATTGAGATAAAGCACTTGGAAGGTTCCTCACAGTCACACTGATTGAGATTGAGATAAAGCACTAGGAAGCCTAAAACTGAGATAAAGCACTAGGAAGGTTCACCTTGTTGCATGATTGTGAGGAGTTCCGTGTGAGTCATGCATGTCTCCTCTTTGGATGGAGACCATGGCGGTTCCGCATTGTGTTCTTGCAGGCGATATTATCCGAATATCTATCTACAAGCTGCTGACTAGAACACTGCTTTGTGTTCGGGGTGATTTTTTTTATTCTGACCTTTATTGATGGGACTTAGCAATGAATAAATTGTGTTGTTAACGTGTTGAAGTGTTGCCTCCATGCTGATGTTCCGACCTTTATTTGTCGGTCTCGACATTTAGATGAAAATCCGTGTCCTGGCTGGATACAACAAGAAGTCGTTTTGTAAGGCGTTAATATGGAAGAAGTTTTTCTTAAATGACATGGCTTGAGTGGACTGCTGGTGTCAAGTGATTTCTATGCTGCTCGCTTAAATCTCAGGTTTAGGCTTTCCATGGCAGTTTTCTTCGTTGAAGTAGATTTAATTAATTATGCCAGACGACATACGATTCTCACTTCCCCGATTAAATGTGTAGAGTGGCTTCAGTGATATAGAAGTTGGCATTGAGATCCCTATTAGGTTAAGCCGATATCTTCTTCGGAGCATGTACATCAACCAACCCTTCGCTCCTATGTTTTCTTGCAATATTGACATGTATTCATGGTTTCAAGGTTCACATGCATCTTCTATTACTATAAACCTTGCCATGTCCCCGTGCTGGAAGAAAAAAAAAGACAATGACACCAACGTCCTCGAAGAGGTGAAATAATACATTGACATGTTCATACACGCCTCGATGGATGAGCACAAGACCTGCTGCTTCAAGAACACCATTCACAAGGTATTTGTGCCGACACTAAAACTCACGACTTTGCTCGTTCTAGCTTGTTTTCTCTTGCCAATGTTAATGATGAAGCCATTTTTGCTTCGTGCTGATCAGATATATGGGACGCCAATACTTGGCGCATAGAAGTCAGATGCTGCGTAGGGTCAAGATGAAATGGAAAGCACTTCGCCTCTACAGACTAGCGTGTCTCTGTAGAGGAATGTGTTGGCTTTAAGATTACATAGCTGCACGATAGAGGAATGGTGTCCGCTTTTTGCTTTCTGAATCGCTGCTTCTTGAATCAAGAGCCTTTGGTTCTTGCAGATGGAGGATTTGGCAAATCCAAATGGCGTAACTGAAGTTTCCAGATACACATGTGGTTGTTCGGCGGACATTGCCCAGATGCACTATGCAAATCTAAATGGCTAACTGTTGTTTCTGACGCAGTCCATTCTCTAAGGGAGTAATTAACATTGATGAAGATGTGATAAGTCAAATATACCTAACTCTGGGCTTTTACCAGGTAATTATAAAGACAATACACGTCTATTTATATTACTAGAGATGCTATAAACCTTGATGCTACAGTACCATGAATTTACTATAACATAGCGACATGATAAATATCTGACTGCGCCATTCTTTCCAATTAGTTATACTGCAACTACTAGAATGCCACTGCCATAATATATATATCAGAGCATGGCTATCCCTTGTGTAGCTATATATTGTACAAGATCAAATGTGAATGCTAAGTTTCAGCTAGCTTTGGGTTCGAGGATGATTTCCATGTGTCAAATATTTATTTGTAGAAATGGGACACACTGGGAATACTAATTCGAGTGCCTGTGGAGGAGCACGCATGGTAAAATTCTCCATGTCGTTTTGCGCCAACATGATTTGTTTGGTCATCCGAGCTATTAGCCCGGCTTAGATTTCTCGCCCATCTGCCATGGTTGCTCACTATTGATGGCAAGCTAGAGAACTTGTTCCAGGCGATACTCTGGGATCCACGGCCAAAATAACACGGCCCACCGCTCACCTAGGTGCCCTTCCTACCAGCTGCCACAGTGCCACCAGTCTACCATACTAAATTTTTCCAGCGAAGAAAAAAAATTGTTGCACTTTCATCTATCGACCGACTTTAAATAACCTTCAACTTTCCTGCTAAGAGCCCAAGTCTCCAAGTAGGACCTTTTGGCCATGCAAGACCTTCTCTTTCTAGAGAATCACGCTCTTTTAGTGCCAGACTAAGGCTGGTCATAATGATAGTATCATAGGTAATATCATGCATGCCAACTAGGCAATTTTGATGAGGTGTCATAGCATTAAATAAAGAAAGAGAAGGTGTAGTATCATATCATGATACAGTATCATATTAAATGCTAAGCTACCTTGTGTCATGCATGGCAATAAATAAAATACTACATGATACTAATATATGATACTATGCATTAGGGAGGTAGTAACATATACTAGTATCATATGCATGATACTAGTATATGATACTCCCTATTACAACCAGCCTAAGGAATCTCCTACACTTGCTTTCACAGTACCCCTACGAGCAGCCCGGAATCAATGAAGGATTTCGTTCAACAATCACAAACAATAATTAAGCTTATGCCATTATAATAATAAAAATTATCTCTGTGCAATTATTTTCATAAAATAAATGGACAATTGCAAAGGAGAGCAACAATCTTTGGAACAACCAGACAGCTATGGTATCAAATAAACAATTCATCTAGACATCATCATACAGGCAGATTCAGGAGGAAAGCCTGTTATTTTCATTTGTCAATCGTATCTAAAATAAAGATAGTTGTGTTTTTTATGCAGAGGTCATCGAATTTGATTTTGAATTAAGAATATAATTAAATCATAATACAAACATTGATAAAATGATATATTAGGAATAACTGAACTTTCTAGTACATGTGGTGATGCACGTTTTTTACTCTATCTTATAATAGAATTCGGTCAGGTCCAACTTAGTACTCCCTCCGTCCGAAAATATTTGTCATCAAAATGGATAAGAAGGGATGTATCTATAACTAAAATACGTCTAGATACATCCCCTTTTATTCATTTTGGTGACAAGTATTTCCGGAGGGAGGGAGTATCACGCAGTGAAGAAAAAAAATCCAGACCATCTTTCGCAAAATTCAAGGGAACAAAAACTCAATGTTTTCCTTGTTGCATGACTTGTGTTCCTGCATCAATGCTGTCAAAATAAAAAAATTTATTTTAACAAAGTTTATGCCTTGCAGAATTTTAAGGGCATAAGCTACAGTAATAGAAATAAACTAGCTATTCACTCAGATGATTCAACTTTCTAGCCCAGTCTTGACGGAGCTCCACTCAACGTACAAAACTAGTGATTTAACCAATGAGAAACATGGTGCGTGAACCATAAAGAGATAACATGCATATCACTAGCATGGGCAGTAGTCCATGTGTGTATATATATCAGCGTACCAAATTGGCAAGGCATACATATACAAGTCTTCCTAACACTTCCCAAGCCTAGATTATGTGGTGCCGTTGTTGACTTCATGCCATCTTCCCCTTTTTTATGCAAGATTGGAGAATGTCTAGTGAAGGAGTGGAACACATGCAGGGAGCTACACTAGAGAACGGAGGTGGCCAGAAACTTAAGCAAATTTTGCGAGATATGATAAGGGCAATGGACCTCTATATATGTGAGGTTTCTCACTGTTTTTTGTGTTTAAATGTCCATCAATTCGTACACGCCCTACCTAAGAAAAGACGTCACTAGTAGAAAACAGGGCTATGGTCCAGGCCGGGTCAGCCCATTAGTCCCGGTTCAGTCTAGAACCGGGACCAATATGGGCATTGGTTCCGGTTCGTGAGCCCAGGGGGCCGGCCGGGCCACGTGGGCCATTGGTCCCGGTTCATCTGGACCTTTTGGTCCCAGTTTGTGGGATGAACCGGGACCAATGGGCCTCGCTCCTGGCCCACCACCATTGGTCCCGGTTGGTGGCTTGAACCGGGACCAAAGGCTCCCCTTTAGTCCCGGCTCATGTCACCAACCGGGACCAATGAGGTGCCTATATATACCCCCTCGCGCAAGAGCAGAGCACAGTGCTCTGTTTTTTCTGGCCGAGGGGGAGAGGGCTTTGTGGTGCTCTAGCTCATCTCCTATGCACATGAGGTGTTCGATGGAATGCCCGAGCCACACTACTTAAGCTTTCTCCTCTCGAAGCTCGACCTCCAAGCTCCATTTTCCTCGAGATTTGTCTAGATTTAGCGGTCCGTCACGCCCCGTCCCCGTCTTCACCGCCGTCGATCACCCGCGCCGATCTCATCACCGACACCATCGTGGTGAGCCTCTTGTTCTTATCTTCTTTCTGAAAGGAAAAATATTCTTACTTGTATGTTTAGATAGATACTTGTATCATTTTCTTACATTTATTATTGCATCTTATATAGTGCGATGGTTTTGGTATCCGCCCCCGTCGGCCCTCGTCCTGTCTATGATTCGGATTTGGTATGTATATTATCTTTATAACTATTGGTTCATTTATTGTTTATGAAAATTATGCCGACCAACGTGACATAGATTTTATTTATTTAGGATGTATGTGAATCAGAAATGCCAACCGACCCTATTGTCGAGAGGTTAAATTTAGTTGAAGAAGAAAACAATTTGTTGAAGGAAAAAATAAAAAAAATTGAGGAGGAGAAGATGATATTGGAGTTGCATGTTGCGGATGTCGTCAATGATCACAAGATCAAGATGGATGCAATGCGCTTGAAGATTAGAAAGATTAGAAAATATGCCATTCATACTGAGGCTTGGTATCATTATGCCGTTGGATCAATTGTTACCTTGGTTGCGATTATGATCGCATTTGTTTTCGCATTGAAATGTTTTACATAGTTTCAATGTATGGTTTAATTAATTAGATGCTCTGGAGAGCTATATGTTGTTAGATGAGAACTATGTATGCACTTTGGTTTTAATGTGATGATGAACTTCTATTAATTTGGACACTTAATTATATATAATGCACGCAGATGAACCGGCAATGGATGTACGGTGACAGACACACCCGCGAGTACATTAAGTGCGTGCATGAGTTTCTCGATGCGGCTGAGGCAAACAAGCAGAATGGTTTTATGTGTTGTCCATGCACTGAATGTGGGAATACGAGGTCTTACTCTAACCGGAAAATCCTTCACTCCCACCTGCTTTACAAGGGTTTCATGCCACACTATAATGTTTGGACGAGGCACGGAGAAATAGGGGTTATGATGGAAGACGGCGAAGAAGAAGAGTACGATGACAACCATGTGCCCCCTGAATACGGTAATGCTGCAACAGGGGGAGCTGGTGAAGATCAAGAGGAACCAGACGATGTGCCCAATGATGCTGCCACGGGTGAAGCTGTTGAAGATCAAGAGGAACCAGACGATGTGCCCGATGATGATGATCTCCGCCGGGTCATTGTTGATGTAAGGACGCAATGCATTAGTCAAAAGGAGAAGCTGAAGTTCGATCGCATGTTAGAGGATCACAAAAAAGGGTTATACCCCAATTGCGCAATCTCCACCCTCCTCCGTCGGACGCCCTCTCCGCCGCCATCTCCACCCACCCGCGCCGCGCCGCCGCCATCTCCACCCTCCTCCGTCGGACGCCCTCTCCGCCGCCGCCATCTCCACCCCCCTCCGTCGGACCCCCCACCCGCGCTGCTCCACCCCCTCCTCCGCGTCGTTGCCCCGCTGGTCGCCACCTCGCCCCGACCTGCCCTGCCCCGCCGGCCGCCACCTCGCCCCCATCCCGCGCCCCGGCCCTGCCTGGCTCCGCCCCATCGGTCGCCTCCTCGCCCCGGCCCTGCCTGGCTCTGCCTCGCCCCGGCCCTGCCTGGCTCTGCCTCGCCCCAGCCCTGCCGCTCCGGTGAGACCTTCACCTTTTTTTTTCTGTTTTTAGATAGATAGATTGTTACATATATAGATAGATAGATCGATAGATAGATCAATAGATAGATAGATTGTTAGATAGATAGATTGTTAGATATATAGATAGAGATAGATAAATTTTTTGTTCGATGAGTTGAATCGATGATGATGATGAATAGACAATGATGATGAATATATTGTTGATATTGTTAGTTGTGATGATGATGATGATGAATATTTATTTAATATTGTTAGTTGTGATGATGATGATGAATATGTGATGAAATAACCCTACATGATTCAAGAATAAATGAATGCACCTAAATTTGTGAGTTGATGATGAATATGCTTTATGAGTTGTGATGTTCTAAATTTTTGTCGCTTTGGAATTTGCAGGTTTGTTAGAGTTTCATGTCGGTGGAGTGATCGTCATCGGAGTTGTTGGTCAAGGATCGTCCCTCCTCTGTTCGACTACTTCCTCTACAGCCGAGGGTGAGCTACGAATCCACCTACACCTCCTACGCTCTTTTAATCATGTCACTAGATTTCATTTTCAAGTCAACTGGCGTACCCTAGGCGTCTCCCGTCCGAAAGGTTTGCATCGATAAATATGCATTCAATTGCATATTTATCACCGCAGCTCTTTCGGATTGTCCTGCGTTTTCCACGGACAGCCCGAGGATGTGTAGATTGGGTATGTTCTCCATGTTCTACCCCGTTCCGAGACAGGATTTCGGCGGCGCCTCCCCGTTGTTCCCCGTTGTTCTGAGACAGGATTTGCCGAGACGTGTATCTGGAGAACAGCGGGGAGGTGCTGCCGAAATTTTGTCTCGGAACGGGGTAGAATGGAGAACTTACTCAATCTACACATTCTCGGGTGGGATTAGGACCCATCTTTACCTATTAGAAATGTAGGTGGATTAAACGCGGTAGAAACTGAAAATTTGATGTGATTAATTTAAGTGAATCATTAATTATGTTGTGTGGGTTGCAAAAAAGCAGAGGATGGCAGATAATCAGTGGATGTACAGTGGTTTTATCCGTCGGAATCGAGTAACATCAGAGTGGATCGCGAAAACCGATGTGTATTTGAAGGAGATATTCCGTCGTCCAATGAGAATTATCCCACCATGCCCCTGTGCGAGATGTGCCAGATGTCACCGTAGAAATCAGACGGACATGAGTGAGCATCTTCGCACGCACGGATATATGCCAAACTTTGACATGCCACCGATAAACATAGCCGAGCAGGACCGTGGTAGAGAGGAGGTGATGCGACAATGCATCGATGGATATGAGGACGACGGGGTCAGGGACATGCTAGATGATGTCGTTGTTGCAGAAACGGCAAATGCGACACCTTCAGAGAATGAACCGGAGGAGCCGGAGGCAACCGCAAAGGCCTTCTTGGAGGTCTTGGCCTCATCGAAGAAACCTCTTTATGCGGGTGCGAAAATATCTCAGCTGGATGCCATCTCGCAACTGATTGCAGTCAAGGCTGAGTACGGCTGTAGCCAGAAATGCTTCGAAGCATTCCTGGGAGTATGGGCTAACAGCCTCCCTGAGGGTCATGAACTGCCGAAAAGCATGTACGATACAAAGAAAATCATGAAGGCACTCTCTATGGATTATGAGAAAATAGATGTTTGCCCGAAGAATTGCCTTTTGTTTAGGCACGAGTATGCGGATGACAAGTACTGTCGGAAGTGCGGTTCGTCTCGGTACATTGAGGTGGTCGGTGAGGATGGTGAGAAAAAGCAGCTAACCATCCCTGTTAAGGTTCTTCGGTATCTTGATTTTATAAAAAGACTGCAGCGCCTTTTCATCACGAAGGAGTCTGCCAAAATGATGAAGTGGCACAAGGAAGGTATAAGGTACAATCCAAAAAAAATCATACATCCATCGGGAGGGGAAGCATGGAAGTCATTCGATGAAGAATACCCCGAGGAAGCAGCTGAGGCTGGGAATGTCAGAATAGCCATATCAGGTGATGGGTTGAATCCATATGGTATGTCGTCCAATCCATACAGCTGCTGGCCTGTGTTTGTAATTCCGCTCAATCTTCCTCCCGGTGCCTAATGCAACGGAAGACCATGTTCTTGTCGCTCATCATTCCGGGGCCTGACTACCCGGGGAAGCAATTGGGTGTGCTTATGCAGCCGCTTGTGGATGCTTTGCACCATTCTTGGTACTTTCCGAGGTTGACATATGACCGGGATCTGCAGAGAAATTTCTTGATGAAAGTTTGGTTGCACTATTGCATGCATGACTTTCCCGGCTATGCTCTATTCTGCGGATGGTGTACAAGCGGTAAGATGCCATGCCCAGTGTGCATGCAGGCTCTGCGAATGATTTGGCTGAGTAAGGGTGGCAAGTATGTAGCCTTTGACCTGCATCGACAGTTCCTCCCGCCAGACCATCCAGATAGGGAAGACAAGAAGAACTTCACGAAAGGCCGGGTTGTTCATGAAGTAACCGAGATTCCAACATTTTCGGGGGCAGATGTTCTTGCTCAGCTAAAAGCTCTCAAGCCTAAAGTCGAAGGCAAAGGCAAAGCCAAAGCCAAAGGCTTCGAGGGATATGGTGAGACGCACAACTGGACGCACATTACCCCCTTCTCGCAGCTTCCCTATTTCAAGGACCTCAAACTTCCTTACAATATTGATGTGATGCACACCGAAAAGAATGTGGCAGAGTCACTTTTCCACACGATCCTCAACATTCCTGATAAGACGAAGGATAACGTAAAAGCTAGAGCCGATCAACAGAGAATTTGTGATAGACCACGCCTGAACAAGAAGCCTCCCACAGGCGGTCGTAAAAACTGGTTCAAGCCAGATGCTGACTTTGTCCTTAAACCGCCAGAAAAAAAAGAAGTACTTATCTGGCTGAAACAAATTTTGAAGTTCACCGATGGTTATGCATCGAATATAAGTAAGGGAGTCAATCTTTCAACGGGCAAAGTGACCGGCCTGAAGAGTCATGACTACCATGTATGGATTGAGCGGATAATGCCGGTGATGGTTCGAGGCTATGTCCCCGAGCATGTCTGGCGAGTGTTTGCCGAGCTTAGCCATTTCTTCCGCACGCTCTGTGCTAAAGAAGTAAGTAAAGAGGTGATTGAAAAATTGCATAAGAAGGCACCAGAGTTGATAGTCAAGCTAGAGAAGATCTTTCCGCCAGGCTTCTTTACTCCGATGACACATCTCATTCTGCACCTCGCGAACGAGGTATTGTTGGGGGGCCCTGTGCAAAATCGCTGGCAGTACGGCCCTGAGAGGCAGAACAAGCATCTCCGACGGAAATGTGGAAACAAAGCTAAGATTGAAGCTTCCATAGCTGAGGCAGTTATCCTAGAGGAGGTGTCAGACCTCAGGACATCATACTATCCAGACCATGTTCCCCATCTGCATAACAAGGTGCCTCGATACAATATAGAAGAGCCCAAGTATCAACCCAGGCTCGATCTATTCAACGCGCAAGGTGGGAGGGCTGGGGCCTCGAAATCTTATAACATGCCACGACAAGAGTGGGAGGACCTCATGTTCTATATCTTGCACAAAATCTAGGAAGTTGAGGAAGTGTGGATGAGGTAATACCACTACACCATTCCTTTATGTCTTCCACATCATCATGTTTCATGTTCACTTAGTCCCGGTCTAACACCGCTTATCTTTTTTTAGTGATTTCGTTCAAGAGGAATGGACGGGAGTGAATCCTCCTACTGAGGCGGAGGCACTTACTCTTCTCCGTCATGGAAACCCTGGACGTAAAAATTTTGTTGCTTGGTTCATGGAGAAAGTAATTTTCCACAATCCCCTGTTAAATACCTACTTCAACATTTATTAGTTAACCGAACTAATGCACGCAACAATTTCCATTATACTTGTAGGGAAAAGATTCGAACATATCTATGGATGATGAATTGAGATGGGTTTCCATGGGTTTTGACCCTGCCGTCGTGACATGTAAAAAGTATGATGTGAATGGGTATCGCTTCCATACAGAGGAGCACCAAAACAGCCGCCCCGATCCCAAAACTATAAATACTGGAGTGTACACCCCCGGTCAAAATTCAGTAGACTACTACGGAAGGGTACAAAATATATACGAGGTTAAATTCCGCCAGGGGCGTGAGACCCTAAGTCTGCCTGTGTTCAAATGCCGATGGTTCGATCCGCAGGAGGGGGTAAAACATACGCCTTCCATTGGTTTGGTCGAAGTTAAACCATCAACCGTCTATGCCGGAGCCGATCTCTTCATTGCGGCTACCCAAGCTACACAAGTATATTATCTGCCTTACCCATGCCAGAAAGTGTATCTAAAGGGCTGGGAAGTTGTGTTCAAGGTGTCGCCACATGGTAAGCTACCAGACCCGAATGAAGACGATTACTACAACATTAACCCCATGACATACGAGGGAGTGTTCTATCAAGAGCAACCTGATGATGATGATGATGATGTGGTTAGAAACGATGACGCTAGACCATTAGGTGATGATGATGTGGACCCAAACGTCGACGATGCATGGAATGATGGTGAGACCATTGTCAATGAAAATGACATACTTATGCTAGAAAAGTTAAACGAAAACGCTGACGACGAGGAAGAGCCTCCACCTCCGTCGGACAACGAAGATGATATGATTGATAGTGATGATGAGACGGACCGAGAAAGAGGTTACAACAGTGATGATTCATATGGGTTCTAGCAGATGTATGTTTCAAGTATTTTTTTCTATAGTTTAGGAATATGCCTTTTTATGCATTTTTATTAATGTGTTTATTATCATGCCTTTCCTTCATTCATTAATTTACTAATTGCTTTTTCTCTTTTCAATGCAGGTTCGTGGAACATGGGAAAGGGGAAGGCCGACGGCGTGGGTTTCCTACGCAAGGTCGTCGGCCTGCCTAGTCGGAGTGGTCGAGCACGTAATCCTCCCCCTCGGCTACTTGACGATGACTCCTCACAGGGAGGTCGAGGGAGAGGTGCCCCTAGAGGAGGAGGGGGCGGGGGGAGAGCCTCTAAAGGACGAGGTGCTGGGGGGAGAGCCACTACAGGGGGTCGCGGCCAGAAAGAGCGCACCCTCACCGACTTAGGGGTGTTGTCTTCGAGGCCCTCCTCTAGTGAGGTACCCTCCTCTAGTGAGGCAGGCGAGGAGGAGGAGGAGGAGGAGGCAGGCGAGGAGGAGGAGGAGGAGGAGGAGGTTGGGGAGGGGGAGGCAGGTGAGGAGGAGGGTGGTGGCGGGGATGATGGTGGTGACGGGAAGGGGGTTGACACGAAGGGGTGGCTGCGTGGCAACGCAAAGCTACCAAAGCAGGTTCCTGCTACTGAGGAGCAGAAGTGGCTCATTGAGCCCACGGGAAAAGAGTAAGTGGTTCATTATGTTGCTTGTCACATGCTTATTCCGGTTGTTATTTATTTTTCTTGTCACATGCTAATAGTTCATTCTTTTGCAGCAACTGGATATATTCTAAAGGGGTCCGTATTCCCAACGGCCTCATCACCGTCTTGCTGAAGTTATATTGGCCGGGGTTGTACTGTCCTGATCCAGTCAGGCAGCCGGACCATCGGGTTTTGGCCACGAGCTGGGACCACTGGGAAGCGGCCCGCCACGCGGACCATGAGACCGATGCCAAGGCCGTGATCACTACTTTCTGGGTGAGTTCTCTTCAGAAGCACAAGTCCATTCTAGTTTCATGAATGATTTAACTCATGGCTTCTCCCATTCTTGTTTCATGCATGATTGTAGAAATACTATCGAGTTCTTCCGGAGCACAGGGCTAGAGCGGACCAGATCGTGCTGCGCCAATGCAAGAAGAAGGCCCGCCAGATGCAGTACGAGGTGCGCTATGTGGCCATCTCCACATACTACCACGACTATCTTGGTGTGAAGATGACCAAGGAAGAAGCGCGGAGGATGGGCATTACCTTGGAGAGGCCCGAGTTCTTGGCGGTAAGTATAAAAGATTTTTCATTATGCTTTCATTATGCTTTCATTACCTTGTGGTACATTATGCTTTATGCTTTATGCTTTATGCTTCCATAACACCAATTTGGACACACCTACATGCCATTATGCTTTTATTATGTAGGTGTGTCCAAATTGGTGTTATGGAAAAGACGAGTCCTGGGCGGCATTGGTGGATCTTTGGTGTGATGAGGCTGGAGCCTGGGCGGCTATGAGAACCCAAAATAAGGCTAACCGAGGGACGGAGGGAGTACATGCTCAGGGAAACCGAAACCACTATCTCCACAAGGCAGTTAATGTATGACTAACCCCATTAAACATTCTTCTTCTTCTATTTACCATCACTTTCTTATGTATGACTAACCTCTGTTTGGTGGTGCAGGAGGAGAAACTGAAGCGGCTGCTCTCACACATGCAGGCGTGGGAGATCGCCCATACGCGGAAGGACCCCAAGCCTGGCGAGCCCAAGTACTACGGCAAGAAGACCGAAGGGAGGAAGAAGGCCTACTCCGAAGCGTATCTGGAGTTACATCCTGACACACCTGACCCCATTGCGGCGCCTCTGGACGACATGGCGGTGGTGAGGATGGGGCCCAAGGAGCACGGTCGGGATGCGGTTCTCGATGCTGTGATCACTCCTAGTATCTCCTACACACAGCTTCGTCGGATCGACCCGAGCCTGAGCCAGCGCACGAGCCAGCCAGTGACTAGTACACAGTCCCTCTTTCAGGAGCAACAATCTGTAAGTATTTTCCCTCTTATCTTCATTTCTCACTTCATTTTCCGCATTTAGTAGTTTTATGAGTTCCATCATGTCATACCGTAGGCCTACATGGAGTACACACGCCATGAGACCATGGCGTGGCATCAGAGGCTTTATGAACACCAAGTGCAGAGGGATAGCCAGATGCAGCAGGCTTTTCAGGATATGGCGGCCGGCAGGTGTCCTCAGTTCCCTACAGCACAATGCCCTCCAGCACAACCAGTGCTGATGAGCTTTGTGGAGTTTGTGGCACAGAACGCTGGCCCCTCGCCGGTTAGTTCATCCCCAATCTATTCACCCAAAGCATGTCATGCCTTTCAACACAGTCATAAATCCCGTGCATATGTCTTTTCAACATGCAGGGAACAGATGGATCTACCGTTGGCGGTGGTCTTCGCAGCACTCCGGAGACACGGAGCCCGACCACTCCGATCCACGGAGGCGGAGGCGGTAGCGCTGCCGCTAGCACTGATGACCTGGACTTTGGCCGTCTTGGCGGTGACGACCTCCGCGGTGCTCGATGATGCTTGAGATGTGATGATGATGCTTGAGATGACTTGTGTGTGCTGATGATCATTTAGCTGACTTGTGTGATGATGCTTATGCTTACATTCGTTGATATGCTTATGCTTGTGTGATGATGATCTATTGTTGTCATGATGCTTATGCTTATGTTCGTTGATATGTGCTGCTGATATGTGCTGTTATATATGTGATGTTATCTGAATTGAACTGATTTGAAAACAAACAGAAAAAAGAAAAAAATATTAAAAGCAAACTATGCCGACGGCTAGGCCGTCGGCATAGGGCCAGCGTGAGCTCCCAGTTGCTGACACGTGGGCACCTATGCCGACGGCCTAGCCGTCGGCATAGTTTGAAATTAAGCCGACGGCCTGGCCGTCGGCATAGGTACACACGTGTCAGCAACTGGGATCTCCGTTTGAAGGACTATGCCGACGGCCAGGCCGTCGGCTTAATCTCAGACTATGCCGACGGCAGGGCCGTCGGCATAGCCCTGGCCCACGAGCAGCGGCCGGTCGGCACGTGGCACTTCTATGCCGACGGTCTAGCCGTCGGCACAGTTTTCTGCTAAGCCGACGGCCAGGCCGTCGGCATAGGGGTGCCACGTGGAGACAAGTGGTTGGGCAGACTTGACGGCGGCCGCCATTAGGCGATAACGTTGCCGACGGCCTTCGCCGTCGGCATAGATGTACGGACACCGTCGGGATAGGTCTTATGCCGACGGCCTTTCTATGCTGACGGCCTTTCTGGCTACGCCGACGAATATTTTGCCGACAGCCCTATGCCGACGGGGGCCGTCGGCATTGGCCTGTCCCGACGGCCATTCAGGGCTATGCCGACGGCGTGCGATTCCGGTAGTGCTACTTGCTCTAAACATCTGCCAGGACCAAGGAAGAAGATCCATCTCTCTGCTCCTCAGCTGATCGATTCAAGGTACTTGCTTAATTTCAGCTCCAGCAGAATACTAACTTTATCATGCATCTCTATGTTTTTCCTCGAATCGACTCCTTTTTCCATCATAGTGATCACTAGTCTACCATTACACATAGTTATACACCATATATAGTTGGTGCTAGTGCTTTTTCTGTACTAATTACTTGTTGTTTACGGGTGATTTCACTGGTTAACGGATCGATCTGCTAAATGGATAGCACCATCACCCGTAAGTTTGTAACTGAACAAAGAACCGATTATGCCACGCACCACTTGAGCAACAAGGTAGCAAGTGTAACAATACATGGGTTGTCACACGTTTCTCTTTTGTGGAACAATACATGCATGGGTTGATTGCCGCATCCTGTTGGATCGCTTGTAGGCTGTAGCTGTTGGGCAGCAACTTGCGTCTCTATCTATCTGACTACTTTTCAAACTATATATCTACTAGTATTTGTTAAGAGAATAAAAACGAGCTATTTCTGGTACAAAGCCTCGTGTTCTCTGCCATTTCCACATTTTCTGATAAAGGCTGTCTTTATTTGACTCATAACATAGCTTCAATGGATACAATCATAATGAACATACACCCAGCCTCTGCATAATTAGAATGCACATAGCCAACACGACACATACACACACACAAATTGATCACGCCGGCAAAAAGCAAAGTCATACAAGACCAAAACTATGCCTAGACGGAAAGAAAAATAAAATGAAACAACAATTGACGAAATATAGCAGTGACCATCAGCGCCAACCATCTCTTGACAACACAAAAACTACGACAAGGGTTTTCCAAAAACGATGCCTCCATGAAGGGAACGACGTAAATGCGTCGCCATCGCCGGATCCAACCACCAAAGGTCGGATCATGGTTTTCACCCTGAAGATCAAATCCGAGCAATACCATCATCAGGGTAATGACGCAAAGAACGCCTCCATTGCCAGGTCTCTCCAACTAGGGTCAGACCAGAGTTTTCACCTCAGAGCTCAAGACTGAGTACTCGAGAAATACCGCCCAATCAAGTCAAATAGTGTTGTCTCCTCCACTTGCCTCGATCCCAATAGTTGCATACGTGCACTGTCCTTACGACGAGCAATGACCACGTCCATACTGGTAGGCTGACGAGACTCGAGAAGAGCTACTCGCTACCACGCCCATCGGTTCTAGTTTGGGACACTCTGGAGGCCTGCACCATCCTCATAAGTGGCAGCCAAGGCTGATCTGCATGAGACGACAGCACCACTCACAGCCACTATCTTGTCGTCCTCACCTATGGACGTAGATCATACAAATTTAATCCTCTCAGGTGGCCACCGTGGCCGATGACCGCCCATCAGCATGTTGGCCAGATTCATGGCGCCACCTGACCTAGCGCCCGAGCCCAAGCAGAAGACCACCATGACCATGCCTCCCCTCCCTTCAGGAGATGCGGGCGACGACAGCAACAACTGCTCTCGAGCCGCCGCCTCAACCTGCCACGCCGCAACGTCAAAGAGCCACTCCAGGAGCATGGGCATGGCATGAGCACGCTGCACACTCTCAGGATGGATCTGCACTTCCCAATCATGCAGCGGAGCTTCTCTGGATGGAAAAGCCACAGGAGGTGGCCGTTCGGACCAGTGCGAGCAGATATCCACTCTTTCACGGGGAAAAGAGGAATGGATCTCGTGCTCTGCCGAGGAATTACCGGCACCGCGAGGCTCCCTCCATTGGTGAACATGCCATCCATGAATGGCGGTAACTTGCATCTTTGATGCCCATCTGGCCACCCAATAGCCATGCAAAGGTCAGATTGAACCCCACATGTACCGCCGCCGCCGCTTCAACTTCCACCTTCACGGCATCCAAGCCGCCGCTGCACCTCATCAAGTGTTGCCTAAATTGCCACGGGGATGGAGCCCCACTGCCGCCGTCAGCCGCGCCGGCGAGCCGGCGACGGCGAGGGAAGGAAGCACGGGGAACTGCCGAGGAAAACGGATCGAGTCGCAGCCTGAGTCGCCCAGGCGGACGACGCGGGGGCACTTTTTTTCCGAGAGCTTACATTACCAAAACTGTTCTCTGCCATTTCCACATGGAGTTCAGCCACTAGCAAAGATCTAGAGCTCCGATCTCTCCAATTGATACAAGGTAATTAATTCAAGTTGGCTCGTTCTTTAGCTTCCAGCGGTGAACACCGCCAAGGACGCCCAGACGGGTGCGCCGGTCCTCGCATTCAGGCGACAGACAGTTGCAGCTGCTCCCTGATCTGTATCAAGCCACAGTTTACTTCAGACTTATAGTTATTCTCTGCTGACTGAATCCGTCGTTTGTAGCATACAATTGTTGGAAATGTGTAAATGGTGCTGCTTGGTAATACAGAGGACTCATTAATTTTAACTGCATGTTTCTCTTCAGTACCAGCTAAAAGCGTGAGCAAACCCTGCAACTACTTCCGAGAGAGCAATGGAAATCTATCTAGTTTTTGCGCTGGACTAAGGGTGATCCCAAGATCCATCTCTTATCAGATCCAGCCTATTCAAGGTACTTACCTGATTCCAGCTACACCACACTTTCTAGCCATGTTTTTCTCTCTGATACTGTTGATCTTGTGCATTTCCGTTTGAATTGTTGGTGTTTGAGTTCAAGGTAAATACTACATTATTTTTATTTCAAGCCAAATTAGAGTGCACTATCTTCTAGTTTGCAGGCCACATTTTCCCTTTAGATTTGTTACCGGTGTCTAGGGACTGAATGTGATTATCCTTCCTGTTAGCATGAGGTTTTTTATGTGAAAAAACGAGGTAGTAATACATAGGACTAATTTCTATTTGCATGCTTCTTTTTAGTGCCAGCTCAAGAGTGTGCGCACCCTGCAACAAATGGCGGGGGTTCTGGATGCTTTGGCATCCTACGTGACCAGCATGCTTGCTGAAATGGCCAAAGAGGAGGTGGCCATGCTCATCGGCGTATCCGACGGGATAACAGACCTGAGCATCAAGCTTGGGGACCTCAAGAATTTCCTTGCTGATGCTGATAGGAGGAACATCACCGATGAGAGTGTGCGGGGGTGGGTGGGTGAACTGAAGCGTGCCATGTACCTAGCCACCGACATCGTCGACCTATGTCAGCTCAAGGCCATGGAGCAAGGTCAAACAAAGGACAGGGGGTGCCTTAACCCTCTGCTCTTTTGCATGCGGAATCCCATCCATGCTCATGACATTGGCACCCGCACAAAGAAACTCAACCAAAATTTGGATGATATTTGCAAGAGGGGCAAGAGTTTGAAATTTATCAAGCTAGAAGCCTACGAAGACCAAAATACAACCCGATCTCTCGCCACTAACCGCAAAACTGATTCGTTGATCGAGCGGTCAGGTGCAGTTGGTGCGAAGATCGAGGAGGACCTGAGGGCACTTGCGGAGGTACTTACAAGGGAGGCTGCTAGCAACAAGAGTGATTGCTTCATGGTGGTCGCCATTGTTGGTGTCGGCGGGATTGGGAAGACCACCCTCAGCAAGAAGGTCTTCAATGATGATAGTATCAAAGGCAAGTTCACTAAGAAGATATGGCTTAGCATCACCAAAGATTTCAATGATGTTGAGCTATTGAATAAGGCTATCATCGCCGTTGGTCAAGACCTACCTGCAGCTGGAGGAGCTCGAGACAGAGACCTACTTGTCGGTGCTCTCAGTAATGCCATCAGGGACAAGAAGTTCTTTCTTGTACTAGATGACATGTGGGGTGTCGATGCATGGGACAAATTTACTGATGGCTCCTTTTAGCTACGGTGGTCCCAGTAGCAAAGTCCTTGTTACCACAAGACATGACACGGTTGCCCTAAGCATGAAAGCTGTGCACTATCACCATGTTGACAAACTAAGTGCTAAAGATGCATGGTTATTGCTCAAGAAGCAGGTCAGCATACATACTTACTAGCAGTCACCTCTTATTACACTTAATATTTAATAATCTAGCAGTACTAAAGCACTGTTTGATAAATACTACAGCATGTACTAGTGCTAATTTGTTGTGAATAGGCAGTACACAAACTGATGCTTGTGAACAGTGGGCTTTGTGTGTTCAACACATTAAACTTCATGCACTTTCGATGCTTCCTTCAATCTATATGTGTAATAGTCCACCATGCACATGTGATACATTATGTGAAGTTAACAACTTATTTGAATAACTATATTGAAATGTACCTTTATTATTACAACATACATATGCAGCTATAGACGAAGATATCAATTTTTCTTGGCACTTCAAATTAGGTATTATAATGACCACCTTTTTGTTAGTATATCTCAACGATCTAGCAACTGCGTGAAAAAAACAGTGCCACTAGACACTGCAAATGCAGTGTGTGTCTGTTATTAACTATATATTTTTTTTGCAAATATTAACTATATATTTCTACTCCTTGCAGGTAGTCACAACAGAAAAAGATGAACCCGAGATTGAGATTCTAAAGGATATTGGCTTGCAGATTATAGAAAAGTGTGATGGTCTACCACTTGCTGTAAAGGTGATGGGAGGGCTATTATGCCAGAGGGAGAAAAATCAACGTGCTTGGCAAAAGGTTCTAAACGGTGATTTATGGTCAGTATCTCAAATGTCAGAAGAGCTAAATTATGCAATATGTCTTAGCTATGAGGACTTACCATCTTGCTTGAGGCAATGCTTTCTGCACTTCTCCCACATACCTATAGTTTTACCGTCAGATGTGATTGTCGGCATGTGGATCAGTGAAGGGTTTGTACACGGAAACACAGATGAATTAGAAGAATTGGGACATCAGTACTATAGGCAACTGATACTAAGGAACCTTATAGAGCCAACTCCATATGGTATTGGACAATATCTTTGCAGCATGCATGATGTTGTTCGCTCATTTGCTCAATTTGTAGCTAGAGATGATGCGCTGATAGTTCATAAAGGAGAAAAAATGAACACGGAACTTAGTTTGCAAGGGTTTCTTAGGTTGTCCATAGAAACCAAAGGAATGGAATCAGATGAATGTGAGTGGAGAAGTTTACGAGAGCATAAATCACTTAGATCATTGATGTTAATTGGGAATTTGAAGATTCATTCGGGTGATTCATTGGAAACATTTTCAAGCCTACGGATGCTACATATAGAATCCACAAAGTTTGCTGTCTTGGCCGAATCTCTGTATCAGCTTAAACACTTGAGGTATCTAACATTAAAAAAGTGCAATGACCTAAATAGGCTGCCCGAGAACATCCATAGGATGAAATTCTTACAACACATTAGTCTTGAGGATTGTGAGAGTGTAGTGAAACTTCCCCATAGCATTGTGAGGTTACATGAACTGAGACATCTTGATCTTGATGGCACATGTGTAAATAGTATGCCCAAAGGGTTATGTGCTCTCATGAATTTGAGGACACTATATGGGTTCCCAGCCAATGTGGATGGTGATTGGTGTAGTCTGGAAGAGCTTGGGCCTCTTTTAAAGCTTAGGGCCATTGGATTAGTGAATCTACAGAATGTTTGAGATGCCTTATTCGCTACAAAGGTCAGGCTTGGTGAAAAGGTCAATCTTATCATTCTGAGCCTCGACTGCAGGAGTCGACATGGCAGCAATGAATTGATCAAAGATGGAGTGTCTGAGAAGGACCAAGGAATGATTGAGAAGGTGTTTGATGGCCTCTATCCTCCGCCTTGCATAGAAGATATTCGTATCGACAACTATTATGGGTGCCAGCTCCCAAGATGGATGAGGGACACATCAACGACACTCCTCAAGTCCTTGAAGTTTCTAATGCTGCACGACCTGGCTTGCTGCACTCAACTCCCCGATGGACTGTGCCAGCTCCCTTGTTTGGAGTTCCTACAGGTACGAAGGGCTGTAGCAGTCAAGCGTGTGGGTCCTGAATTTGTGCAGCCCAGTAGTCACCATCATCATCCTTCATCCCGGGTTGTGGTTGCTTTTTCAAGACTGCACAAGATGGTCTTGGATGAAATGGTGGAATGGGAGGAGTGGGAGTGGGAGGAGGAAGTGCAAGCTATGCCTGTCTTGGAGGATCTTCTTATTCAGAGTTGCAAATTGAGGTGTATCCCTCCTGGCCTTGCCACACATGCAAGGGCTTTGAAAAAGTTAACCATATACACCATACAGGGCCTTCAGTCTGTTGAGGACTTTGCTTCCGTAGTCGAGCTTGACCTATTTAACTTACCCAACCTGACTAATATCTCCAATTTCCCCAAGTTGCAAAAGCTTGGGATCGATTGCTGCCAGAACCTTGAGTCTCTGCAGGGGATGGATCAACTCCGAAGACTCGTGTTGACAGTTCACTATGACAAACCAATCCCGTCATACCTGCAAACTGTAAAGCCAAGTCATTTGTTGTTAGACTGCGGCCCAGAGGCACTCGCTTGCATGGCTTTGGGAAAAACTGGTCTCGTGTGGGACAAGTTCGGTCATATTCAGCGTGTCGAGGCTTATGCAGATGATCTTGGTGAACATATTGAAAAGAATTGGCACCTATTTTACACAAGCGAGCCGTACAGCATGGTGACAAACATCGACCCACAGGTAACATATATTGTTAACTCATTGCTCTTCCAGTATGGGTTGCTAATCTATTTTCTTGATCTCCTATCGTTGATTCCATCTCATCATAGTAGTTCACTGGTACATGCTGAAGCCTGAATATGCACCTCCCACTGTTTGGTTTTGCTTGGCAGGAGTTTGAATCAGGATCTGAAGACGAGGAGGATGTAGCGACTCTAGTCTAGAGGAGGAAGGAGTGGTAGCAAATTAAGGAGGCAAGAGCATTGTTAATTTCGCGCTGCTAGCTACGTACAGTATGTACAGGAACAGCAAGATGAGAAACTTCAACCCCCAGGTAATATATATATATATATATATATATATTAGGGGTTTATATATATATTAGTTAATCTATTTCTGAATCTCTTGTTGTTGATTCCATTCCATCTTAGTAGTTCAGTGGTATACATATGGTAGAGCCTGAATATGCACTTGCCACCATTTCGTTTTGCTTGGCAGGAGTTGTCATGATCGGAAACAGAGTGTGAAGACGTCGAGGATGTAGAAGACAGCCAAGACCAATGACCCTGCCTTGACTCTTGGAGAGGAAGGAGTGACAAGTTAAGGAGGCAGCAACATTCCATTGTTAACTTCCCGCTAGCTCACACAACTTGGCGTGCAGCAAGATTAGTCTAGTAGCTTGCTCCCAGTTTTGTATCCCTCCCAATTTTCTTTGGTTCCTAGTACTAGCAGTGGTTATTTAATTTGGCCTGTATATATGTATATAAGTTAGCTATAGACACCTGCTGGGGACATTAACTGCATGTACCACTGAAGATGGTCTATCATTCGATCCATAAAGAAAGAACCTTTTTGTACTATCAATTCTGACTCCAGGTTGAGACATATGAGAGGAAGGGGTGACAGAATTATTGGTGTCTATTTGTTTGTTGGAAAATATGCATAGACAGAGCCCATAACACAACTGCATATGCATACTAGTTGTCAGTTTTTTCTTGTACCGTGACTTTAGAGCTAGCATATTTCACCTAACTATGAACTGAAAGCTAGCATTACTTACCCTTGATTAACATCTTGATCCAGCAAGAATTCAGGTTTTGAAAATGAAACAGAGCAAAAATAGGGCACTACACAAGTAGCCCTTCCTGGTTTCCACTTGCACAACCAGGGGGCTTTTGTCACTTTATTTCTTTCGTAGGTTTGGTTCTGAAACTTCACACTGATTGACAACAGTAGCACTCAAACAAAACTCAGATAGGCATGTAACCAGATTCTACAACTGAATCTGTAACCAAATTCAGACAAGTAGGCAAAGCAAATTCGGTCCTCACTTACTTGTAGCAGAACGGAGTTGACGAAGTCAGCCAGGTTGACCGACGTACGCAAATCTGCTCCGGTCCATGAAGCCACCTGGTGCTTCCCAGGTCGATGGCCGAACCTGAGTTTTATTTGTATACCAGAGCTGGCTGAATCTGAATATATTTCGCCGGTGGGCCGCAAATCTGCTGCCGTTTCTTGTGCTATGTCAGTCAGTGTTGATAGTCAGTTTGTGTAGCTGAACTTCAAACAAGTTCTCGATTACACAATAAACTGAGTACATGTTGGTTTCTAAAGGTAGAATTTGGGACTTCGAGAAGAAGGTGTCGGGAACGAGTGGAAAAAGAAAGAGGAACAGAGGTTGTCTTCTATTTACACATGCCTCTCACCTAGGCATCGCTTTTCGACAAAATACCAGCCGCTTCAAAGAACCCAAGTAGCCATCTCAAATCGGTGGTTGGCGTCCGTTTGCGCCTGGGCGCCACGGACTCTTCTCCAGTAGCTTGGGCCATGAGCCATGACACATTAGTGCTCCTTTTGAGCTCGTGGATAGATGAAAAAAAATGCCAACTGCAGTGTGAGCAGCCGTTACAGGTTTGGTGGGTGGCCAACTTCTCTATTTGTACTCGTAGACAAATACTACATTTCCTTTTTTGTGGGCAAATTTTAACATGGTCTCTCTTACCTCTTATTTTTACATGTGAGGTAAGAAGGTAAGAGTCAATCAAGCCATTCATTGATGAGATCAACGGCTAAGATCTATTTTATACTCTTACCTCTCATGTGAAAAGAGAGGGTAAGAGGGACCATGTTAAAACTGCCTTGAAGGCGGTAATATGAAGTACTGATCTTTTAATTAAACTATTGAAGGCGGTAATGAGCATTCATTCATTGCATGTCAACTTTGTGTAGCAGCACATTCACATGATATATATAATCCAACAGTGGTGCGAGCGGTGAAGTGAGCTTAACTAGGTGGGTGCACAAGGATGATATTGAGCGGCTCATATCAGTTGTTTGAAATAAGATTCATTATATTAAAATCTAGCTAGGATTTGGATGCATCAAGAAGGGGAGGAGAATGTCCCTTTGAATTTTCGAAGTCAATGGTGATGGTGAACGGAAGGAAGGATGTGTAGGTATCCTTGGTTGAAATGCAAAGAGAGACTATCATGTGCATAGCCCATCCCATCTGTCACGAATATTTTCTGGGAAACACAGTGACATAGACACACATGTGCCAGGTGCGGTACGTCGATAGGAGAAGGCAATAGGTGTCTCGTCCAACAGCAAGGAAAAACAATGGTGAGGTGAGGGCTGTAGAGGACGAAGAAAAGGGATGAATCATTGGCACCAAGGCCGCAGATCAATGGACGCGAGATGTGGCCGCAATCACGCACTGATCATCTTACCTTGGAAGAACAGGCAACAACAGAGTGCGAGAGTGCTTAGAAGGGTGTGCGTGAAATATGAAGTGCACTCGAAATCTATAACATCTTGCGTTGACAGGAAGTTTGTTCCTCTAGTTCAATTAAAATATTGAGATTGAGATAAAGCACTTGGAAGGTTCCTCACAGTCACACTGATTGAGATTGAGATAAAGCACTAGGAAGCCTAAAACTGAGATAAAGCACTAGGAAGGTTCACCTTGTTGCATGATTGTGAGGAGTTCCGTGTGAGTCATGCATGTCTCCTCTTTGGATGGAGACCATGGCGGTTCCGCATTGTGTTCTTGCAGGCGATATTATCCGAATATCTATCTACAAGCTGCTGACTAGAACACTGCTTTGTGTTCGGGGTGATTTTTTTTATTCTGACCTTTATTGATGGGACTTAGCAATGAATAAATTGTGTTGTTAACGTGTTGAAGTGTTGCCTCCATGCTGATGTTCCGACCTTTATTTGTCGGTCTCGACATTTAGATGAAAATCCGTGTCCTGGCTGGATACAACAAGAAGTCGTTTTGTAAGGCGTTAATATGGAAGAAGTTTTTCTTAAATGACATGGCTTGAGTGGACTGCTGGTGTCAAGTGATTTCTATGCTGCTCGCTTAAATCTCAGGTTTAGGCTTTCCATGGCAGTTTTCTTCGTTGAAGTAGATTTAATTAATTATGCCAGACGACATACGATTCTCACTTCCCCGATTAAATGTGTAGAGTGGCTTCAGTGATATAGAAGTTGGCATTGAGATCCCTATTAGGTTAAGCCGATATCTTCTTCGGAGCATGTACATCAACCAACCCTTCGCTCCTATGTTTTCTTGCAATATTGACATGTATTCATGGTTTCAAGGTTCACATGCATCTTCTATTACTATAAACCTTGCCATGTCCCCGTGCTGGAAGAAAAAAAAAGACAATGACACCAACGTCCTCGAAGAGGTGAAATAATACATTGACATGTTCATACACGCCTCGATGGATGAGCACAAGACCTGCTGCTTCAAGAACACCATTCACAAGGTATTTGTGCCGACACTAAAACTCACGACTTTGCTCGTTCTAGCTTGTTTTCTCTTGCCAATGTTAATGATGAAGCCATTTTTGCTTCGTGCTGATCAGATATATGGGACGCCAATACTTGGCGCATAGAAGTCAGATGCTGCGTAGGGTCAAGATGAAATGGAAAGCACTTCGCCTCTACAGACTAGCGTGTCTCTGTAGAGGAATGTGTTGGCTTTAAGATTACATAGCTGCACGATAGAGGAATGGTGTCCGCTTTTTGCTTTCTGAATCGCTGCTTCTTGAATCAAGAGCCTTTGGTTCTTGCAGATGGAGGATTTGGCAAATCCAAATGGCGTAACTGAAGTTTCCAGATACACATGTGGTTGTTCGGCGGACATTGCCCAGATGCACTATGCAAATCTAAATGGCTAACTGTTGTTTCTGACGCAGTCCATTCTCTAAGGGAGTAATTAACATTGATGAAGATGTGATAAGTCAAATATACCTAACTCTGGGCTTTTACCAGGTAATTATAAAGACAATACACGTCTATTTATATTACTAGAGATGCTATAAACCTTGATGCTACAGTACCATGAATTTACTATAACATAGCGACATGATAAATATCTGACTGCGCCATTCTTTCCAATTAGTTATACTGCAACTACTAGAATGCCACTGCCATAATATATATATCAGAGCATGGCTATCCCTTGTGTAGCTATATATTGTACAAGATCAAATGTGAATGCTAAGTTTCAGCTAGCTTTGGGTTCGAGGATGATTTCCATGTGTCAAATATTTATTTGTAGAAATGGGACACACTGGGAATACTAATTCGAGTGCCTGTGGAGGAGCACGCATGGTAAAATTCTCCATGTCGTTTTGCGCCAACATGATTTGTTTGGTCATCCGAGCTATTAGCCCGGCTTAGATTTCTCGCCCATCTGCCATGGTTGCTCACTATTGATGGCAAGCTAGAGAACTTGTTCCAGGCGATACTCTGGGATCCACGGCCAAAATAACACGGCCCACCGCTCACCTAGGTGCCCTTCCTACCAGCTGCCACAGTGCCACCAGTCTACCATACTAAATTTTTCCAGCGAAGAAAAAAAATTGTTGCACTTTCATCTATCGACCGACTTTAAATAACCTTCAACTTTCCTGCTAAGAGCCCAAGTCTCCAAGTAGGACCTTTTGGCCATGCAAGACCTTCTCTTTCTAGAGAATCACGCTCTTTTAGTGCCAGACTAAGGCTGGTCATAATGATAGTATCATAGGTAATATCATGCATGCCAACTAGGCAATTTTGATGAGGTGTCATAGCATTAAATAAAGAAAGAGAAGGTGTAGTATCATATCATGATACAGTATCATATTAAATGCTAAGCTACCTTGTGTCATGCATGGCAATAAATAAAATACTACATGATACTAATATATGATACTATGCATTAGGGAGGTAGTAACATATACTAGTATCATATGCATGATACTAGTATATGATACTCCCTATTACAACCAGCCTAAGGAATCTCCTACACTTGCTTTCACAGTACCCCTACGAGCAGCCCGGAATCAATGAAGGATTTCGTTCAACAATCACAAACAATAATTAAGCTTATGCCATTATAATAATAAAAATTATCTCTGTGCAATTATTTTCATAAAATAAATGGACAATTGCAAAGGAGAGCAACAATCTTTGGAACAACCAGACAGCTATGGTATCAAATAAACAATTCATCTAGACATCATCATACAGGCAGATTCAGGAGGAAAGCCTGTTATTTTCATTTGTCAATCGTATCTAAAATAAAGATAGTTGTGTTTTTTATGCAGAGGTCATCGAATTTGATTTTGAATTAAGAATATAATTAAATCATAATACAAACATTGATAAAATGATATATTAGGAATAACTGAACTTTCTAGTACATGTGGTGATGCACGTTTTTTACTCTATCTTATAATAGAATTCGGTCAGGTCCAACTTAGTACTCCCTCCGTCCGAAAATATTTGTCATCAAAATGGATAAGAAGGGATGTATCTATAACTAAAATACGTCTAGATACATCCCCTTTTATTCATTTTGGTGACAAGTATTTCCGGAGGGAGGGAGTATCACGCAGTGAAGAAAAAAAATCCAGACCATCTTTCGCAAAATTCAAGGGAACAAAAACTCAATGTTTTCCTTGTTGCATGACTTGTGTTCCTGCATCAATGCTGTCAAAATAAAAAAAATTATTTTAACAAAGTTTATGCCTTGCAGAATTTTAAGGGCATAAGCTACAGTAATAGAAATAAACTAGCTATTCACTCAGATGATTCAACTTTCTAGCCCAGTCTTGACGGAGCTCCACTCAACGTACAAAACTAGTGATTTAACCAATGAGAAACATGGTGCGTGAACCATAAAGAGATAACATGCATATCACTAGCATGGGCAGTAGTCCATGTGTGTATATATATCAGCGTACCAAATTGGCAAGGCATACATATACAAGTCTTCCTAACACTTCCCAAGCCTAGATTATGTGGTGCCGTTGTTGACTTCATGCCATCTTCCCCTTTTTTATGCAAGATTGGAGAATGTCTAGTGAAGGAGTGGAACACATGCAGGGAGCTACACTAGAGAACGGAGGTGGCCAGAAACTTAAGCAAATTTTGCGAGATATGATAAGGGCAATGGACCTCTATATATGTGAGGTTTCTCACTGTTTTTTGTGTTTAAATGTCCATCAATTCGTACACGCCCTACCTAAGAAAAGACGTCACTAGTAGAAAACAGGGCTATGGTCCAGGCCGGGTCAGCCCATTAGTCCCGGTTCAGTCCAGAACCGGGACCAATATGGGCATTGGTTCCGGTTCGTGAGCCCAGGGGGCCGGCCGGGCCACGTGGGCCATTGGTCCCGGTTCATCTGGACCTTTTGGTCCCGGTTTGTGGGATGAACCAGGACCAATGGGCCTCGCTCCTGGCCCACCACCATTGGTCCCGGTTGGTGGCTTGAACCGGGACCAAAGGCTCCCCTTTAGTCCCGGCTCATGTCACCAACCGGGACCAATGAGGTGCCTATATATACCCCCTCGCGCAAGAGCAGAGCACAGTGCTCTGTTTTTTCTGGCCGAGGGGGAGAGGGCTTTGTGGTGCTCTAGCTCATCTCCTATGCACATGAGGTGTTCGATGGAATGCCCGAGCCACACTACTTAAGCTTTCTCCTCTCGAAGCTCGACCTCCAAGCTCCATTTTCCTCGAGATTTGTCTAGATTTAGCGGTCCGTCACGCCCCGTCCCCGTCTTCACCGCCGTCGATCACCCGCGCCGATCTCATCACCGACACCATCGTGGTGAGCCTCTTGTTCTTATCTTCTTTCTGAAAGGAAAAATATTCTTACTTGTATGTTTAGATAGATACTTGTATCATTTTCTTACATTTATTATTGCATCTTATATAGTGCGATGGTTTTGGTATCCGCCCCCGTCGGCCCTCGTCCTGTCTATGATTCGGATTTGGTATGTATATTATCTTTATAACTATTGGTTCATTTATTGTTTATGAAAATTATGCCGACCAACGTGACATAGATTTTCTTTATTTAGGATGTATGTGAATCGGAAATGCCAACCGACCCTATTGTCGAGAGGTTAAATTTAGTTGAAGAAGAAAACAATTTGTTGAAGGAAAAAATAAAAAAAATTGAGGAGGAGAAGATGATATTGGAGTTGCATGTTGCGGATGTCGTCAATGATCACAAGATCAAGATGGATGCAATGCGCTTGAAGATTAGAAAGATTAGAAAATATGCCATTCATACTGAGGCTTGGTATCATTATGCCGTTGGATCAATTGTTACCTTGGTTGCGATTATGATCGCATTTGTTTTCGCATTGAAATGTTTTACATAGTTTCAATGTACGGTTTAATTAATTAGATGCTCTGGAGAGCTATATGTTGTTAGATGAGAACTATGTATGCACTTTGGTTTTAATGTGATGATGAACTTCTATTAATTTGGACACTTAATTATATATAATGCACGCAGATGAACCGGCAATGGATGTACGGTGACAGACACACCCGCGAGTACATTAAGTGCGTGCATGAGTTTCTCGATGCGGCTGAGGCAAACAAGCAGAATGGTTTTATGTGTTGTCCATGCACTGAATGTGGGAATACGAGGTCTTACTCTAACCGGAAAATCCTTCACTCCCACCTGCTTTACAAGGGTTTCATGCCACACTATAATGTTTGGACGAGGCACGGAGAAATAGGGGTTATGATGGAAGACGGCGAAGAAGAAGAGTACGATGACAACTATGTGCCCCCTGAATACGGTAATGCTGCAACAGGGGGAGCTGGTGAAGATCAAGAGGAACCAGACGATGTGCCCAATGATGCTGCCACGGGTGAAGCTGTTGAAGATCAAGAGGAACCAGACGATGTGCCCGATGATGATGATCTCCGCCGGGTCATTGTTGATGTAAGGACGCAATGCATTAGTCAAAAGGAGAAGCTGAAGTTCGATCGCATGTTAGAGGATCACAAAAAAGGGTTATACCCCAATTGCGCAAATGGCAACACAAAGCTCGGTACCGTACTGGAATTGCTGCAGTGGAAGGCAGATAATGTTGTGGCTGACAAAGGATTTGAGAAGTTACTGAAAATATTGAAGAAGAAGCTTCTAAAGGATAACGAATTGCCCGACAGTACATACGCAGCAAAGAAGGTCCTATGCCCTCTAGGATTGGAGGTGGAGAAGATACATGCATGCCCTAATGACTGCATCCTCTACCGCGGTGCATACAAGGATCTGAACGCATGCCCGGTATGCGGTGCATTGCGGTATAAGATCAGACGAGATGACCCTGGTGATGTTGACGGCGAGCCCCTCAGGAAGAGGGTTCCTGCGAAGGTGATATGGTATGCTCCTATAATACCACGGTTGAAACGTCTGTTCAGAAACGAAGAGCATGCCAAGTTGATGCGATGGCACAGTGAGAACCGAAAGAAAGATGGGAAGTTGAGAGCACCCGCTGACGGGTCGCAGTGGAGAAAAATCGAGAGAAAGTACTGGGATGAGTTTGCAAAGGACCCAAGAAATGTATGGTTTGCTTTAAGCGCGGATGGCATTAATCCTTTCGGGGAGCAGAGCAGCAATCACAGCACCTGGCCCGTGACTCTATGTATGTATAACCTTCCTCCTTGGATGTGCATGAAGCGGAAGTTCATTATGATGCCAGTTCTCATCCAAGGCCCTAAGCAACCCGGCAACGAAATTGATGTTTGCGAGTCCATCCGCCACACGACCTGTGAGCGGGGCTACACTGAAGAACAATATGAAGTACGTAAATAACAACATTCACAATTTTATTTTATTACCATCATTTGTGTTGAGTTTCATTCATTCATATATATATGTATTGACCCCCTTCTTTAAATTAGATGTTTCGGAAGCGGGATGAACTCCTAGCACCAGCTCGCATGCGAGCAATTCAAGAGGAATTGGCGACATTCTTTCTTGACCACGTGATCCCTGAAAACGGAGAATTCTATGTGGACCCTAAGTCCGTATGATTATATTTGTAAGAGATAATTATTGTATATATGTAGCCGGTAGTGTTAGATAGATATACGAGAACTTGTTGTTCGACCAATCTCTCGGAGAAAGAGAGCTGGTCGATATCACTTCTCTCTGTATGCATATATGTTTATCACGATCTTCTGTTTCCTTCGTTTGCTTACTAGCTAGCCAGCGTATCTAGTCCTCTTTATATGTATGTATAGTACGTAGCGTCGACCAAGCACGGACATAAGAGAGGACACTTCTCTCTATTAATTATAGCTAGCTAGCACAATATATGAAACACCTAAATTAACCCCCCAAAACCCCCAAACCCACCCCCCCCCTTTAAAAAAAACTAAAACCCCAGCCACAGAAATGCTGACGCGTGGATGCCTATTGGTTCCGGTTGGTGCCACCAACCGGGACCAAAGGGTCTCCTGCCTGGGCTCTGCGCACTGTCCACGTGAAGGCCCATCAGTCCCGGTTCTGGATTGAACCGGGATTAAAGGGTCGGGGCATTAGTACCGACACTTTAGTCCCGGTTCAGGAACCGGGACTAAAGGCCCTTACGAACCGGGACTATAGGCCCTTTTTCTACCAGTGCACTGTGGTTATGGCACACAACTGCTATTCGAAGTTTTGCATCCTCGGAGGGACTTATGGAAATAGCACAGCCACCTTAACTGTGTGAAGACGGTCGGACAAAAAGCAACTTAAGGTTGCTGCCAACAATTAATATTTCCAACAAGCAGGCTGCTTCCTAAGCAGTTATTGTTACTTACGACTTCAAGCTCCGGACATATGTAAAAGCATTGGATCAAGATGTAAGTATCAAGGAAGCCAGAGTGGAAGAGTCACAATTATGGCTCATTCTCAAGACCTGAAACAAACACTGGTTGGTCATGCGGCGACAAACTAGGAGCAAGCTGGTGCCAATATACAATGGAAGCAAGCTCTTTTCATCTACCAACTTCCGATTGAACTATAAATCATGCAAAACCGAACAATTGATTTAGCTAGTCATTAGTTGTTGTTAGTAATGTACTGGAGTTGCTTATTTTAAAATCCTACAGTTCAAAGCATCAAGATTCAATATTTATGATTGGTAAAAAGAATTCTTTGAACTCACCGATGCAACTATAATATAAAGAAATGGTACCATATGTCTGTGTTACCATACAAGGCTCCAGGTAAATTAGATATTGACATGCATCAAGGGAAGGGAAAGGGAAAAGGGTCTCATGCAATTTAAATGGTGTGAATTCTTCAATAGCCCATGTGCGAGCGGTCAAACGTCTTACCCTTCTAGGGGCGACGTGTTCATGTTATATAGGAGGGAGCCAAAACCCTAGATGGCTTTACATGGTGCGGTTACAAGAGATAAGAGAGAATCAAGATATAACTTGAGAGAGAAGAAAAGGGTGAGATAGTTACAGCAATATCTCATTCAAACTACCTCCTAGCTCTATCTCTATATCTCAACAATATACCAACCGCATAGGTGTTTAACACCCCCCCTTAATCACAACTTCATCAAGTTGAGATTATGCTTAAACTCTTCAAAACTTTTGATAGGCAGGGCTTTAGTAAACCCATCGGCAACTTGATCCTTGGAGTGAATGAACCGAATATCAAGTTGTTTCCGTGCAACTCTTTCTCTGACAAAGTGAAAATCGATCTCTATGTGCTTTGTTCTGGCATGAAAAACTGGATTTGTAGATAAGTAGGTAGCTTCAAGATTATCACACCATAAGCATGGAGCTTGAGAACTTTTTATACCAAGTTCTTTTAGCATTGATTGAACCCATATGATTTCAGCTGTAGCATTTGCTAGTGCCTTGTACTCTACCTCTGTGCTAGACCTAGACACTGTGGCCTGTTTTCTTGCACACCATGAAATCAAGTTTGTTCCAAAAAATATTGCAAATCCACCAGTGGAGCGCCTGTCATCTAGGCAGCCTGCCCAGTCAGAATCAGAGAAAGCACTAACAAGAGTAGAGGATGACTTGTTGAAACTAAGACCAATGCTCAAAGTATGTTTGACATATCTGACAAAGCGCTTTGCAGAAGTCCAATGCACAGTGGTAGGTGCATGCAGAAACTGACATACCTTGTTGACAGCAAAAGAAATATCAGGCCTTGTTAGAGTCAAGTACTGTAGTGCACCTACCAAACTCCGGTACTTTGTACTGTCCTCTTGATTCAAAAGTTGCCCTTCTGTGAGAGATAGCTTTTCTGAGCTGGATAATGGAGTGAAGGAGGGTTTACAACTTTGCAGGCCTGCCTTTCTTACCAAGTCGGTTGCATACTTCTGTTGAGAGAGATGAAGTCCATCCTTGTGTTTCTTCACCTCAATTCCAAGAAAGAAATGCAAATCTCCAAGATCCTTGAGAGCAAATTCTGCACTTAAATCCTTCAACAATGATGCAATGGCCTCACTAGATGAACTTGTAACAATAATATCATCAACATAAATGAGAACAAATATGCATGTATTGAGCCTATTGTAGATGAACAGTGAGGTATCTGACTTGGAAGGGACAAAACCAAGTGATTGCATCTTGTGACTAAGACGGGAGTACCACGCCCGTGGGGCTTGCTTCAAGCTATAGAGTGATTTATCAAGTTTACACACAAATGAAGGATTAGATTTGCTCTCAAACCCAGGAGGCTGTTTCATGTACACCTCTTCTTGCAGAACACCATGGAGAAACGCGTTCTGCACGTCTAGCTGTCTGAAACTCCATCCTCTAGACACAGCAATAGAGAGAACAAGTCTGATGGTAGCAGCTTTCACAACAGGGCTAAAGGTATCCTCATAATCAATACCATATCTCTGTTTAAACCCTTTTGCAACAAGCCTAGCTTTGTATCTGTCAACAGTTCCATCAGATTTTCTTTTAACTCTGAACACCCACTTGCAATCTATAAGATTTTTACCTTGCCGTGGGGGAACCAAATGCCATGTTTTATTTTTCTTTAGTGCCACATATTCTTCCATCATTGCTTTTCTCCATCTTTCATCTCTGACTGCCTCATCCAGAGTCCTTGGTTCAGCTTGTTCATCTGTAGAGCAAACTAGGCCATATTTACTCATATGTTTGTAATTAAGAGGTTGAGTTACACCTTTTTGCAGCCGTGTGAGACGCCGCGATCCCGCCACAGAATCAGCCAGCACAGAAAATCCCGAATCATACACATGAGTTGCTGGTGCAGGCGATCCCGAGGTAGATCCGCTCGGCACCCGCGCCGGATCTTCTGTGGCTCCAGCGTGCAACAGAGAAGCTGTTTCTGCCGCAGAGGATCCTGGGTGGCCAGCCGGCTCATCATGGGCACATGATTGCGCGGGGCCACGCGAATCAGCACCGAGACCCGCGCCCACCTGGCTGGATGGCTCAACGCTGGGCCCCACGTTGGTCGGCTGCACCTGGGCGCGCCGCTTGTAGCAGCGCGGTTCGGCAGGAAACGCGGGCCGCCCAAGTCATCAGGGCGTCGCCACGTGGAGCCTGGCGATTGGAGCGGGTCCGACGGAGGACTGCCGCCACCCGAGAGCTGGCGCGTGGCGCGCGCGGAGCCGCCGGAGTCCGCGCGGGCGGCAGGTTCTGCTGCTGTCGGGTCTGACACGTCTGCAGGCGCTGATCCCGGCGTAGATCTGCTGCCCTGCTGCTGATTCGGCAACGATCCCAAGGAGGATCTTCTCCCCAATTCTGGACACAGCAAATATGGCACTTGGAGGCCAATTTCTTCATGATTCTGCTCAATTTCTGCATCATTTTTCTCACTGTTTGTTCCTGCGACATCACAAGAGGACTCATTTACACCATTAGGAGGGTTAGTCAGCATTGAATCATCACAAGTATTTCCCCCTTGATCAAGGCCGAGGAGATGGGATGGCAGGAGGAGGATTTCTTGGCGAAGCAAGGCACCGGCGTTGGGATGTAGGTCAGCAAAGGGAAACTTTGTTTCGTCAAAAACAACATCACGTGATATATAGACGCGCCCGGTGGATACATCTAGGCATTTTACACCTTTGTGTTGAGCGCTATACCCGATAAAGACACATTGTTTTGAGCGAAACATAAGTTTGCGTTGATTATATGGACGAAGATTTGGCCAACATGCACACCCAAAAACACGAAGTGTTGTGTAGTCAGGTTTAGTGTGGAGTAGCCGTTCTATGGGAGTTTCATTATTGATAACACGACTAGGAAGCATGTTAATGATGTGAACGGCTGTGAGGAAAGCTTCATCCCAGAATTTGAGAGGCATGGAGGCGCCAGCTAAAAGAGCTAAACCGACCTCAACAATGTGCCGGTGCTTGCGTTCGGCAAACCCGTTTTGTTGGTGAGCGTGGGGGCATGACACATGGTGAGAGATGCCAAGAGTTTGAAACAAGGAATTTAATTTCTCATATTCTCCACCCCAGTCTGATTGGACATCAGGTATCTTGCAGTCAAACTGGCGTTCAACGAGTGCTTGAAAGTTTTTAAAAACTTGAAAAACATCGGATCGTTTCTTGAGAAGATAAATCCAAGAAAACTTACTATAGTCATCAATGAAGCTCACATAGTATGTATGCCTACCAACTGAGGTGGGGGCAGGACCCCACACATCGGAAAAGATTAATTGCAATGGTTTGGTAGAAACACTCATAGAAATAGGATAAGGTAGCTGATGACTCTTAGCTCGTTGACAAAAATCACAAATAGTTTCAATATTGCGCTCACCAACAAACAGGAGCTTATTCTTTCTAAGCAATTTTTCAACTAAAGAAAAAGAAGCATGTCCTAAACGATCATGCCATCGTGTTGATGAAAGCTTGATAGCACCACAAGCTTGTTTATTCAGTCTCCTAAGCTCCGGAATCAACGGATAGAGTCCACGAACACATCTACCTCGGTAGAGGATGCTCTTCGTCGCCTGATCCTTGATCAAAAAGAAATAAGGGTGAAATTCAAGGAAAACATGATTATCAAGGGCAATTCTATGGACAGAAAGGAGACTCTTGTCGGCATTGGGAACGTGCAAAATTTTCCTAAGATGGATTTTACGAGAAGGGGTACTAAAACTTGAATGACCAATGTGACAGATCTCCATACCTTCACCACTAGCTGTGTGGATTTGGTCCTTACCGCGGTATTTCTCCTTCATGGTCACCTTCTCGAGCTCATTGGTGATGTGGTTGGTGGCGCCGCTATCGACGTACCAGTTGGTGTCGATGCCGTAGGAGCCATCCGCAGCAGCCGCCACCTTGTCATCATCTTGAGAGGAGTTGTCATCCTCTTCATAGCGGTACCAGCAATCTTTTGCTGTGTGCCCCAACTTGCCGCATATCTGGGAACGAGGAGCATCAGGACGTGTGCGAGGGTTGCCGCCACCGCGGCGAGTTCGGTTGTTGGAGTAAGAACGCCCACCGCTAGTGCGGGAGTTGGGGCCGCCGCCGTTGCCGCCGCCACTGGACCTCCCCCTGCCACGGGAGAAGCCGCCGCGCCGAGAGGAGCCACCACGACCGTGAGAGGCCGAGTTCGCGGAGGATTTGAAGCCGCCGCCGCTGGACTCGTGGAAGTGTACCATCCTCTGATCAAAGTTGGAGAGCATAGCGAACAGCTCGTCGAGGGTGACAGGGGTCACACGAGCGTCCAGAGCAGAGATCAGAGGCTGGTAGTCAGCATCGAGGCCGTGGATGATGTAGGAGATGAGCTCGTCGTCGAGGATCGCCTTGCCCGCCGCGGCCAGCTCGTCGGCGTAGCCACGCATGGTGGCAAAGTAGGAGGCGACGGAGAGGTTGCCCTTCTGCGCATTGATGAGAGAGGTGCAAATGTTGTTGATGCGACTCACCGATTGCGACGAGTACATGCCGGCGAGCGTCGTCCAGAGCGCACCCGCAGTGGTGACTGTGGTCACCGTGAGGAGCACCTCCTTTGTGAGGTTGCCCAGCAGGTAGCCAAGGACCTGCTGGTCCTCCCGGACCCAGATTGGGTGGAGAGGGTTGGGCGTTGAAGTCTGCTTGCCTTCCTTGTCGGTGTTGACGAGCAGCTTTGCCGGCTCCGGCTGGGTGCCGTCGACGTAGCCGAAGACCCCGACGCCACGCAGTTGGGGAATCATCTGCGTGCGCCACAACACGTAGTTCGTGCGGGATAGCTTCTCGGTGACCTGGCCATTGAGACTAGCCGGGAGGGAAGCGCCGGAGGAGGAAGACATGGTAGCTTTGGCACAGATGGGTTTTGGTAGCTAGATGAGTTGAAGAAGAGGGGCTCTGATTACCATGTGCGAGCGGTCAAACGTCTTACCCTTCTAGGGGCGACGTGTTCATGTTATATAGGAGGGAGCCAAAACCCTAGATTGCTTTACATGGTGCGGTTACAAGAGATAAGAGAGAATCAAGATATAACTTGAGAGAGAAGAAAAGGGTGAGATAGTTACAGCAATATCTCATTCAAACTATCTTCTAGCTCTATCTCTATATCTCAACAATATACCAACCGCATAGGTGTTTAACAGCCCATTCATTGATACAATATCAAAATATGCAATGACAGACAACAAAGAACTCCCATATAATCCATGCATACGCAAAAATGAAAATCCAACCTAGTCACAGAAATACATGTCGCAAGGAAGCATCTGAGTTAACATGGTCCTGAGCTTGCTCTATATAAACGAGTACAGATGTTTCTATTTTTAGGACCCTAGATTTAATGGTCCACGGACGATGAAGACCCATTGCCGAAGTATGATCTTCCTTTGTATGTGCTTCTTCCCCTGCTCACCTTTCAAGGAAAACCATGCCTTGCAAAATGTTAACCATGGAAGTTGGGTCCGTATAAAGAACTCAGTCGATTAATCTTATGATGAAACTGCAGACGGGACAACCGCATGCATGCATATATATTGAATAGAGAGCAAACTTACCTAAAGGTGAACAACTCCAAAAGTCCATAGTCCTTGTACTACACTCAACACCTCCGGAGCAATATCCGGTGGCACAATGTGCAGTGCGTAACAAAAGCAAACATCAATATTGAGAGCGGGGAGGAAAGCAAGCTGCTAGCTATAGTAAATGGCAAGAGTTGATGATTGCGAGAGGCATGTGTACTTGTGAAGTTGTTCCCTTTTTTTTTCAACTGTAGATCAATTTTTTATCGACCATACCAAAGAAAACAAGTTATTTTTATGAGTAAATTGCTCAAAACCACCACATTTGTGGCTAAGGTACTCCTAAACTACCTCTTTTGTGAAAAATAACAAAAGACTCCCAACTCTGCGACAAGTGAGTAACAAATTGTACTGATTCGAAATTGAGCTGCGTCTAACAACAAAAATGTCAGGTGGGACCTTTCTGTTCGGACTGATGTGGCGAAGACTAGTCCTAGTCGTTGTTTGACCTACTGAGGTGGAGAGGGCTCCCACTTGTCAGTCAGACCTTTTATCTCCTCTCCTTCCTCCCCACACATCTCTCTCCCTCACGGCCTCACCATTGATCATCCACAGTATAGCCCCTCCCTTCATACAGCACCGAGAACACTGGCTCCCACCTGAATTTGGGGCATGTCGTACGGGAGTGGGCCGGGGTACGCGAGCTCCCTAAGCCTGGCACCGCCCCTCCCCACCGCCTCGTATCTTCCCTACGACGGCTGGTCCAAGGCGAGCGCGCAAGCGGGTTGATAGGAGGCGGCCTTCGTTAGGAAAGGGAGGACCGCCGGGTGGACCTGCCGGCTGTGGTCATGCCACGCGCAAATCCACCTTCCCGCGTTGTGGGAGCAATGGCTGCCGCTCAAGCTCTTGTGCCACCGCTTGCGATATTGTGCCGCCGCTCGAGCTCCTCATCCGGCCCCCTCTTCCCCTACTCCGGATCTGGGGACCCGCAACCTCGGCGCCCCGGATCTGCCGCCCAAGACCCTGCAACCGACTGTGATGGCTTTAGGCTAGGGCCGCCTGCGCCGAGGGCCGACTGCTGACCGGGTCCTCAAATTGGTCCTAGACATTCAGTTGGTTATTTTTTGGACGTCATCTCTCACATTTTTTACTTATCACTCTGCTTAATAAAGAGCTCAGGTTGGGGCGATTCAGTCATGGCCTGTGCTACAAAACCTTTTCAAGCGTGTAGCGTGTTATTTTTATCATGATAAATGTCATGACATTTCCTTCAGTTAAACAAAAGAAAATAGTTCAGGTAATCGAAGAAGACGGTGAAAGTTAAGGTTGTTGTACATACAAGGTCATTTACCCACTAAATAATCAATACCAAATTAATGCACTACCAGTTGAAAGCATGCTCGAGCAAGACATCGACGGGTTATTATATGCAAGTAAATTTTAATTAATTTTTTAGCAGTCTGTTTTATGCAAGCGATGAAACAAAGCGACCTTGGTTTGATGTAAAAAATAATGCACTCGTTGATTTGTGAGCAATCAGAATAGGGTGCCTGATGATATACTCTGCTTCTCTCCCACGTGCTATTTTTTTTAAAAAAAGTAACAAATAGATGCATGATGATATGGCTCAATGTTTCTGACAAAAACTGCAAGAAAAATAGAAAAATATGCATAGGCCAACCTCATACAGCCGATTTATGTCTTTCCATTCTTCTTACAAGTTCTATTCAGCCATTAATTGTGCAATGCTAATAACGTACTCGTCCAAATTGTCAAGGAACAGGCGGCAACCAGAGGCACACGACGGAGTCGATGAATCCCATTGTTAGAGTCTGAGCAAAAATGGAGCCTTCTCAGGACATCTGATTTTGGGACGTCGGATTGCGTTTCCAAAATGATCCAGATTGTCTGATCTCCAGATGGAGCGATCCTAGCCGTCGGATCGATATAAACAATGCTACAATCAATAGTGCCCAGAGTTGCTTCAACCGCACTACCGCAGTGGCTCTCAATGACATGCGGGACCCAGGTGTGGTGGGTCGTGCCCGTCAGTGACCGCAGAGCGCAGCGCAACCGGTGTTGATCCATATGCGCACGGGGGGTCGTGCCACCGCCTATAAAATTCGGTGGCTGCCGGGGGCAATTTTGACTTTTTGCGTCCTAGGAGAGGGGTTCCGATAGGGCACGGACCGCGTCGTCCTCGCTCCTCGTCTCCTCACTCCCCCCATCCGCTCCTAGTTCCCCTAACCCTAGCCCTTCTCTACGCCGTCGGCGCCACCCCGTCCTGCCGTCCCCCGGCGCCGCCACCATGCCTTCTCCCCTCCCGTCACCGACCAACCCCTACCCTCCTCCTCCCTGCCCCCGGTTTCACTCCTTTTGTCTGTCGAGATCGCCGCCTCCGCCCTTGGGCCCTGAAGCGTCGCCGGGAGGAGCGAGCGGACGCTGCCGCTCGCGCAGCTACTTCGCCATCCTCGCATCTCTTGCGCGCCGCCACCACTCCTCTGCCCTCGCTCTCTCTCCGGCCCGAGCCGCCACAACTCCTCTGCGCCTTCCTCCTCCTCCAGACAAGATCGCCCACAACCCTCCTTTGTGGCCATGTCATGGAGGGGCAGCCAGCCTCAGTGGATAAGGAGATCCCTCACCATGCCGTGAGAGAGAGGGAGATGGAAGGAGAAAGTGATTCTCCTCAGCATGGGGAAGTGGCACATGGCGGCGCTGATTCTGTTGGCCGCCGCTCCCCGTGCTCTCTTCTCTCTTCCTTGCCTTCTCCCCTCGCGCCACCGCTTAGTCGGCTCTCAGCCCACTGGTTCCATCAACCAGGAGACTTCCCAATGTCACCCCTCATCTCGAGCCACGCCCCCTCGCCGCTGGCTCGACCATAGAGCTGCGAGGGCTGCACTGCCGGAGAGGATGCCAAGACGAGGAAGTAAGTCATCCCCGTGCCCTCTCTTCCCTCATTCTTCTTTCCCTCTCTGAGATTGGTCTGATGATGCATTTCCTCCTCCCTAAATCACCTATTGAACTTTGTAGAATGAGCATGGGCTGCACATTCGGATGAAGGTATCGAACCGTCTGTGGTGATGTGAGATTGAATTCGTCTTGGTTGCCGGCGTGCTGTCGAAGAAGGTATTTTTCTGGTCCCTTGCTTGGCCCTCTACTAGCTTTTGCCAAGATACTTATCTAGGTCTATTTTGCCCTGTTTTCACAGAGATGAATTAGCGTTTGTTCTCCTTATTGGTGGCTGGTAGTGCTCTTCTGCCTGCAGTGAATAGGTTGTTGCTCTTGAGGATTAGTCGACCACGTTGCTTTGTTGCGCATGTGCTTGTTTTGTCACCTTCTAATATTTTGGCATTACATCCTATCCGACTTCCTCTGTTTTGGTATCATGTGTGTTCATGGTATTTTTTCAGTGATATGTTTATTTTGGCGTTATGTGTTCATATTGTTTGTTGAAGGACCTGCATCTTAGGTGTGGGTCTGTATATATTATGGCATCACGCGGCCTATTTTGGCGTTGTTGGTTCATATCTCCACAATTTTCAAGTTTTGACTGCATTGCAATCTAGGCATCTATTTTTAGTTGAATTAAGGAATATTTCTCACTTGGTTGATGATTGATGCAGCGCGGGTGTGTATTGAAGACAGTATCAAGCTGATCAGGTGGTCGCCGTCAAGGGTGATTTTCCCAACTAGTGGAACTACAGCAAACTCTCTATATCCAGTTGTTAAATTCACCACTGAATGACCGAATCAGCTTCAGCCTAAAGTTTGACCTCGAAAGGTCAGTTATGTGTATCTATGAGCATTGATGTTACTCTTTTTTAAGATGAGCTGCTCTTCACTTGATTAATTATGTTCTATAGGGAGAGGAGGCAAATGAGTTGGGATGATCTGCATCGCCTCTAGCTGCACCGGATTCAGGGAATCCCTATAGCAGGGTTGCCTCTTGCGAATCTGTCCGATGTGATGTTTATACTCATATCGAATGTTTGAATGTCTTACTTTGAATACATGTTGAATCTCTGATTATCTGCATGGTATATGTGGCAATTCTTCATTTTCTTTATTATATTAAGAGGTAAGATGCCTGAACTTTGCATATTTTTCATACAGTTGACATTTAAGTATCTATAGTATTCCTTTTCAAGGATCAGAAAGCACCCGGTTACATTCCTTAGTAAGAAGATCTTCTAGGCGACTAGGAATGCCTGAAACCACAATCTGATCCTCCTATTCTCTAGCAGGAGCAGCCAGCTCATAGGTCAGGGAAAAGTTGCCTATAGTGTATATTGTATTGCTGGTAGTTCGGATAGTCAGATTTGAAAATAATGTTTTGCCATGGTCGTACAATCAGGTACATGGAGTACATTAGTTGCATAGGTTTCGTAATACACGGTTCCCATGATGTATGCCAACAGAGCTCCCGATTGACTGACGATGTTCAAATATATAAGAGTACTTTCATATGATGGTTACCTGCAACTCTAACTATGAAAACTATAAGTGAGTTTTTTCCATCGTTTTCCTATAAAATTATTAATGTGATTGCTTTCCTCTCTATTTTTTTGTGGAAGACATATAGGGTTGTGCCATAATTATATTACAGGCATGAACAAAATAAGTGTTTCTCGAATACATGAACAAAATAAGTTAGATTTGCTCCAAACCTGCAAATTTGTTATTGGAGTTTTATGTTTGTTCCAGTTGACACTAAAACATACTTGCAATAGTTATGTCATTTTTATGAGGTTGTATGCAGCAAACAGCATGTTGCAGTCAGTTTTCTATATCCAGTCTGCACAGAAACACATGATATGCACTCTCCTTACAAGCGAGCAATGCAGGATCTCACTGTTAGTATAAGAAGCCAATTCACTATTCTAACTTTGTTTTTTTACTGCAGTAACATACTTTGTTCATAAGATCGCTGTTATATTCTGAGCACAATCTTTGATGTTTTTCGTTTCCCTTGTGCTTAGGCTCATAATCTGCGCACACATATTTTCATCAACTATTTTTGTCATTGTTAACTATTGCATGTGATTTTTGGTAGGGCTAAGGTGACAAAAAACTCTTAGGTGGAAGTTGGAATATTGTCTTGAGTCGTGTAGGTTTAGTAGCTATCTTTCCAGCTCACTGGCTAAATAAAGTGATGTCCACGAGTTGTTTTTCTATTGCTTGGAGAAATAATTCTTGCTTCCCTTGATTTGAGAAATAGTTATCTGTCGGCTCGAGAAGGGATAGTGTGTCGGTGGCTTAGCTCCCTTTCTCTGTAGTCCATGGAGCCCAGATATGGAGGAGTTTAGAGGATATGTAATCAAGCCTTGCTGCCCCTTTGCCTTTTGTTTTGTTTGATTTGAGAATAGAATCATTGGTGATATGTATTTTAGATTTAGCACATCGTGAAGAGTATGGGATGCGCGATGCATGATGTTTCAAAGCTTTTTAGGGCTATCCTCTTTCTCCTGTTGTAAATTATCTGACTTTCTTGTCTTATCTTAACTTTATTTGAACTCTGCTTTGTAAGAAATGATATGCAATGTGAAACTTATTTGGTGTGTTCATGATTCCTATACATGCTTACGAGCATAAGTAGGCGAGAGTGGAGTTATAGCAGCTATATATGGACACATTTATTTTGATGGTACAATAACCTACCTATATTTGCACATGTTTTTGCTAGTATACATTTTTTTTGTTTACAAACTAATATGCAAGTGGGTTTTTGCCTTTTTTTCAACCTGACATATGGCTTCTAGCTCAAGCATGCAAAAGGACGACAAAGTTATTTTCAGCTGTACTGAAAGAGAGCTTCTAAAATGAGTAGTTCAGGGTCATCCGTTGTTGATCAAGGCATCTATAGGGCTGACCGGGCAGGCGCTAGCAGCGAGGTCAAGCTGGGCAGGCACTGCTTAGGGGATGTCCGCAAAGACACTGATCTCCTTGGAGAGGGAGCGCAGACAACGCGGCACGTCAAGGCACATCTCATTGCCGATGCCGGAGGGAGGCACTTGTCAATAGTACCACCTGCCCATGCAGCCCACTGACGACGCCATCGATCGTGGGGTTGCTAATTGCTATGGTCAATTGTATGTCCAATTGGTTCATCGGGCCAATGGTCATCGTATCGGCCATGGCCACAGCAACACAGCACTCTCCTTCCAAATTCAATTTTTTTCTCCTTGATGACAAGGCTGTTTAGTAATAAATAAACCACACTTTTGATTTGGGGGGGGGGGGGGGGGGGGGTCGCCTCCCCGTTTGGCCTCCATGAGGCTCCACCAGTGTGTAATGGTAGGTGACACAATTTATTCACATCATTTTTAAATATGTCACTTGAATCAATGAAATAACTAACTGAACGTTTAATGCATACATATATCTTCATAATATTACCGTTAGGTGGTTGACGAGTGATAGTAATCGCTAGTTCCTTGTTGCACCTTCTTGCATTACTAATGCTACACGCATCCGCACCAGTTAATCGGTAGGTCCTTGCACCTTCCACACCAGTGCCCATAATGTGAGTATCTTTATTTATCTGCAGTTCATCAAGACCTACTCACTCTTTTTAAACTTACAGTTGGTTGAGTAGCTGTGACATTCATTTCAACTTATTATCTTCCCTTTATGGTAGCGTAGTCATATGATATATGGTTGCACTACCATACCTACACAATGGTATATGATATGCAGTCTGGCTTTCGAGCTTTGTACATCACGGACGAACACCTCTCTTCTAGTTGTCATAGTTGGGTTGAATGCAGAAGGGAGATTAACTAGCTGCATATAGGAGGATAATGGTGAGTGGAGAATATCAGTAGTTCATGGTGAGATTGGATATTAGTAGCCTACGAATGAGATGCATCGGGGATAAATATGTCAGCATGTCAGGAACAGAGTGTTGAGGAGTAACTGCTAGTCGTTCTTTGCATCAAGAAGAATCGGATGCCCCACCCAATGTGTGAATCATGCAAGTCACCCAACATCGCACAACCGCTGCAGCAATAGTCGACGACGGCGTCGTTTGGGTTATACATGAGATGTCTACCATTTGTAGATCCTTACAGGAGTTTTAGAGCAAGACCTAGACAAGATGCCAGAGAGTGAAGCCCAGTTAGTGGGGATGAGCTGCTACCTTTTTGGTGACGAAGGAGAGAAGGTGGTTGCCCTGGCAGAGGAATGCAATGGCGACCGGACATTCACGGTTGCAGAGGTGGCAACTGGGCCCGGGTATTTTCCCCCTTTCCAGCGCCAATATGTGGGGATACTTGTTGGAAATATGCCCTAGAGGCAATAATAAATTGGTTATTATTATATTTCCTTGTTCATGATAATCGTTTATTATCCATGCTATAATTGTATTGATAGGAAACTCAGATACATGTGTGGATACATAGACAACACCATGTCCCTAGTAAGCCTCTAGTTGACTAGCTCATTGATCAATAGATGGTTACGGTTTCCTAACCATGGACATTGGATGTCGTTGATAACGGGATCACATCATTAGGAGAATGATGTGATGGACAAGACCCAATCCTAAGCCTAGCACAAAGATCGTGTAGTTCGTATGCTAAAGCTTTTCTAAATGTCAAGTAGCATTTCCTTAGACCATGAGATTGTGCAACTCCCGGATACCGTAGGAATGCTTTGGGTGTATCAAACGTCACAACGTAACTGGGTGACTATAAAGGTGCATTACAGGTATCTCTGAAAGTGTCTGTTGGGTTGGCACGAATCGAGACTGGGATTTGTCACTCCGTGTAAACGGAGAGGTATCTCTGGGCCCACTCGGTAGGACATCATCATATGCGCAATGTGACCAAAGAGTTGATCACGGGATGATGTGTTACGGAACGAGTAAAGAGACTTACCGGTAACGAGATTGAACTAGGTATTGGATACCGACGATCGAATCTCGGGCAAGTAACATACCGATAGACAAAGGGAATTGTATACGGGATTGATTAAGTCCTTGACATCGTGGTTCATCCGATGAGATCATCGTGGAACATGTGGGAGCCATCATGGGTATCCAGATCCCGCTGTTGGTTATTGACCGGAGAACGTCTCGGTCATGTCTGCATGTCTCCCGAACCCGTAGGGTCTACACACTTAAGGTTCGGTGACGCTAGGGTTATGAAGATATGTGTATGCAGTAACCCGAATATTGTTCGGAGTCCCGGATGAGATCCCGGACGTCACGAGGAGTTCCGGAATGGTCCGGAGGTAAAGATTTATATATAGGAAGTCCTATTTCGTCCATCAGGACAAGTTTCGGGGTCATCGGTATTGTACCGGGACCACCGGAAGGGTCCCGGGGGCCCACCGGGTGGGGCCACCTATCCCGGAGGGTCCCATGGGCTGAAGTGGGAAGGGATCCAGCCCAAAGTGGGCTGGGGCGCCACTTCCCTTATGGCCCATGCGCCTAGGGTGAAGGGGGAAACCCTAAGGAAGAGTCCCAAGGAGGGAAGGCACCTCCTAGGTGCCTTGGGGGGGGGGGGGGAGGACTCCTCCCCTGGCCGCCGCCCCCTTGGAGATTGGATCTCCTAGGGGCTGGCGCACCCCCCCCCCTTGGGATTCCTATATATATTGGGGTAGGAGGGCCTCTCAAAGACACCTTTTGCCTTTGGTGCAGCCCCTCCCTCTCTCCCCGTTACGTCTCTCCCTCGTAGTATAGGCGAAGCCCTGCTACTGTGACGCCCTGCATCCACCACCACGCCGTCGTGTTGCTGGATCTTCATCAACCTCTCCCTCTCCCCTTGCTGGATCAAGGCATGGGAGAAGTCTCCGGGCTGTACGTGTGTTGAACGCGGAGGTGCCGTGCGTTCGGCACTTGATCATCGGTGATTTGAATCACGACGAGTACGACTCCATCAACCCCGTTCACTTGAACGCTTCCGCTTAGCGATCTACAAGGGTATGTAGATGCACTCTCCTTCCCTTCGTTGCTAGTTTCTCCATAGATAGATCTTGGTGACACGTAGGAAAATTTTGAATTTCTGCTACGTTCACCAACAGTGGCATCATGAGCTAGGTCTATTGCGTAGATTCTATGCACGAGTAGAACACAAAGTAGTTGTGGGCGTTGATTTTGTTCAATATGCTTGCCGTTACTAGTCTTATCTTGATTCGGCGGCATCGTAGGATGAAGCGGCCCGGACCGACCTTACACGTACTCTTACGTGAGACAGGTTCCACCGACTGACATGCACTAGTTGCATAAGGTGGCTAGCGGGTGTCTGTCTCTCCTACTTTAGTCGGATCGGATTCGATGAAAAGGGTCCTTATGAAGGGTAAATAGCAATTGGCATATCACGTTGTGGTCTTTGCGTAGGTAAGAAACGTTCTTGCTAGAAACCCATAGCAGCCACGTAAAACATGCAAACAACAATTAGAGGACGTCTAACTTGTTTTTGCAGGGTATGCTATGTGATGTGATATGGCCAAAAGGATGTGATGAATGATATATGTGATGTATGAGATTGATCATGTTCTTGTAATAGGAATCACGACTTGCATGTCTATGAGTATGACAACCGGCAGGAGCCATAGGAGTTGTCTTAATTTATTCATGACCTGCGTGTCAACATAAACGTCATGTAATTACTTTACTTTATTGCTAACCGTTAGTTGTAGTAGTAGAAGTAATAGATGATGTGACAACTTCATGGAGACACGATGATGGAGATCATGATGATGGAGATCATGGTGTCATGCCGGTGACGATGATGATCATGGAGCCCCAAGATGGAGATCAAAGGAGCTATATGATATTGGCCATATCATGTCACTATTATTTGATTGCATGTGATGTTTATCATGTTTATACATCTTATTTGCTTAGAATGACGGTAGTAAATAAGATGATCCCTCATTAAAATTTCAAGAAGTGTTCTCCCCTAACTGTGCACCGTTGCTACAGTTCGTCGTTTCTAAGCACGTCGTGATGATCGGGTGTGATGGATCCTTATGTTCACATACAACGGGTGTAAGACAGTTTTACACATGCAAACCACTTAGGGTTAACTTGACGAGCCTAGCATGTGTATAGACATGGCCTCGGAACACAGAAGACCGAAAGGTCGAGCATGAGTCGTATAGAAGATACGATCAACATGAAGATGTTCACCGACGTTGACTAGTCCGTCTCACGTGATGATCGGACACGGCCTAGTTGACTCGGATCATGTAATCACTTAGATGACTAGAGGGATGTCTATCTGAGTGGGAGTTCATAAGATGAACTTAATTATTCTGAACATAGTCAAAAGGATTTTTGCAAATTATGTCGTAGCTCACGCTATAGTTCTACTGTTTAGATATGATCCTAGAGAAAAATTAGTTGAAAGTTGATAGTAGCAATTATGCGGACTAGGTCCGTAAACTGAGGATTGTCCTCATTGCTTCATAGAAGGCTTATGTCCTTAATGCACCGCTTAGTGTGCTGAACCTCGAACGTTGTCTGTGGATGTTGCGAACATCTGACATACACATTTTGATAACTACATGATAGTTCAGTTAAACGGTTTAGAGTTGAGGCACCAAAGACATTTTGAAATGTCACGAAACATATGAGATGTTTTGAGGGCTGAAATTGGAATTTCAGGCTCGTGCCCACGTCAAGAGGTATAAGACCTCCGACGATTTTCTTAGCCTGCAAACTAAGGGAGAAAAGCTCAATTGTTGAGCTTGTGCTCAGATTGTCTGAGTACAACAATCACTTGAATCAAGTGGGAGTTAATCTTCCAGATGAGATAGTGATGTTTCTCCGAAGTCATTACCACCAAGCTGCTAGAGCTTCGTGATGAACTATAATATATCAGGGACATATATGATGATCCTTGAGATATTCGCGATGTTTGACACCGCAAAAGTAGAAATCAAGAAGGAGCATCAATTGTTGATGGTTGGTGAAACCACTAGTTTCAAGATGGGCAAGGGCAAGAAGGGATACTTCATGAAACGGCAAATCAGCTGCTGCTCTGGTGAAGAAACCCAAGGTTGAACCCAAACCCGAGACTAAGTGCTTCTGTAATAAGGGGAACAGCCACTGGAGCAGTATTACCCTAGATACTTGGTAGATAAGAAGGCTGGCAAGGTCGATAGAAGTATATTGGATATACATTGTGTTGATGTGTACTTTACTAGTACTCCTAGTAGCACCAGGGTATTAGATACCGGTTCGGTTGCTAAGTGTTAGTAACTCGAAATAAAAGCTACGGAATAAATGGAGACTAGCTAAAGGTGAGCTGACGATATGTGTTGGAAGTATTTCCAATGTTGATATGATCAAGCATCGCACGCTCCCTCTACCATCGAGTTTGGTGTTTGCGTTGAGCATAGACATGATGGGATTATGTCTATCGCAATACGGTTATTCATTTAAGGAGAATAATGGTTACTCTGTTTATTTGAATGATACCTTCAATGGTCTTACACCTAAAATGAATGGTTTGTTGAATCTCGATCGTAGTGATACACATGTTCATGCCAAAAGATAGTAATGATAGTACCACCTACTTGTGGCACTACCACGTAAGTCATATCGGTATAAAACGCATGAAGAAGCTCCATGTTGATGGACCTTTGGACTCACTCATTTTTGAAAAGTTTGAGACATGCGAACCATGTCTATTGGTGTATATGCATGAAGAACCTCCATGCAAATGGACCGTTTTGTACTCGCTTGATTTTGAATCACTTGAGACATGCAAATCATACCACATGGGCAAGATGACTGAAAGCCTCGTTTTCAGTAAAATGGAACTAGAAAGCAACTTGCTGGAAGTAATACATTTTGATGTCTGCAGTCCAATGAGTGCTGAGGCATGTAGTGAATATCGTTATGTTCTTTCTTCACAGATGATTTGAGTAGATGTTGAGTACATTTACTTGATGAATCACGAGTCTGAATTATTGAAAGGTTCAAGTAATTTCAGTGTGAAGTTGAAAGATCGTCGTGACAAGAGGATAAAAGATCTATGATATGATCATAGAGATGAATATCTGAATTACGAGTTTGGCACGGAATTAAGACATTGTGGAAATTGTTTCACAACTGATACAGCCTGGAACACCATAGTGTGATGGTGTGTCCGAACATCATAACTGCACCCTATTGGATATGATGCATACCATGATGTCTCTTATCGAATTACCACGATAGTTTATGGGTTAGGCATTAGAGACAACCACATTCACTTTAAATAGGGCACCACGTAATTCCGATGATATGACAACGTATGAACTATGGTTTAGAGAAACCTAAGCTGTCATTTCTTAAAAGTTTGGGGCTGCGACGCTTATGTGAAAAAGTTTCAGGCTGATGAGCTCGAACCCAAAGCGGATAAATGCATCTTCATAGGACACCCAAAACGGTTGGGTATACCTCCTGTCTCAGATCCTAAAGCAATAAGGGATTGTTTCTAGAATCGGGTCCTTTCTCGAGGAAAAGTTTCTCTCGAAAGAATTGAGTGGGAGGATGGTGGAGACTTGATGAGGTTATTGAACCGTCTCTTCAACTAGTGTGTGGCAGGGCACAGGAAGTTGTTCCTGTGGCACCTACACCAATTGAAGTGGAAGCTTATGATAGTGATCATGAAACTTCAGATCAAGTCACTACCTCGTGGGATGACAAGGATGCGTACTACTTCAGAGTGGTACGTAATCCTGTCTTGGAAGTCATGTTGCTAGACAACAATGAACCTACGAGCTATGGAGAAGCGATGGTGGGCCTAGATTCCGATAAATGGCTCGAGGCCATAAAATCCGAGAGAGGATCCATGTATGAAAACAAAGTGTAGACTTTGGCAGAACGGTTCGATGGTCGTAAGGCTATTGAGTGCAGATGGATTTTAAAAGGAAGACGGACAATGATGGTAAGTATCACCATTAAGAAAGCTCGACTTGTCGTTAAGATGTTTTCCGACAAGTTCAAGGAGTTGACTACGGTGAGACTTTCTCACTCGTAGCGATGCTAAGAGTCTGTTGGAATTATATTAGAAATTACTGCATTATTTATGAAATCTTGCAGATAGGATGTCAAAACATTGTTTCCTCGACGATTTTCTTGAGGAAAGGTTGTATGTGATACAACCGGAAGGTTTTGTCAATCCTGAAAAGATGCTAATAAGTATGCAAAGCTCCAGCAATCCTTCTGAGGACTGGAGTGAGCATCTCGGAGTTGGAATGTACGCTTTGATGAGATGATCAAAGATTTTGGGTGTATACAAAGTTTATGAGAAACTTGTATTTCCAAAGAAGTGAGTGGGAGCACTATAGAATTTCTGATAAGTATATGTTGACATATTGTTGATCAGAAATGATGTAGAATTTCTAGAAAGCATGTACGGTTATTTGGAAAGTGTTTTCAATGGAAAGCCTGGATTAAGCTACTTGAACATTGAGCATCAAGATCTATAAGGATAGATCAAAACGCATAATGGTACTTTCAAATGAGCACATACCTTGACATGATCTTGAAGGTGTTCGAGATGGATCAGTCAAAGAAGGAGTTCTTGCCTGAGTTGTAAGGTATGAAGTTAAGACTTAAAGCTCGACCACGGCAGAATAAAGAGAAAAGACGAAGGTCGTCCCCTATGCTTAAGACGTAGGCTCTACAGTATGCTATGTTGTGTACCGCACCTGAAGTGTGCCTTGCCATGAGTCAGTCAAGGGGTACAAGAGTGATCCATGAATGGATCACAGGACAGCGGTCAAAGTTATCCTTAGTAACTAGTGGAATAAGGAATTTTCTCGATTATGGAGGTGGAAAAGAATTCGTCGTAAAGGGTTACGTCGATGCAAGCTTAACATCTATCCGGATAGCTCTGAGTAGAGATACCAGATGCATATAATGGAGCAACAATTTAGAATAGCTCCAAGTAGAACAGTTATTTGGATTAGCTCCAAATAGAGCGTGGTAGCTACATCTAGGAGATGACATAGAGATTTGTAAAGCACACACGGATCTGAAAGGTTCGGACCCGTTGACTAAAACCTCTCTCACAAGCAACATGATCAAACCTAAAACTCATTGAGTGTTAATTACATAGTGATGTGAACTAGACTACTGACTCTAGTAAACTCTTGGGTGTTAGTCACATGGCGATGTGACCTGTGAGTGTTAATCACATGGCGATGTGAACTAGATTATTGACTCTAGTGCAAGTGGGAGACTGTTGGAAATATGCCCTAGAGGCAATAATAAATTGGTTATTATTATATTTCCTTGTTCATGATAATCGTTTATTATCCATGCTATAATTGTATTGATAGGACACTCAGATACATGTGTGGATACATAGACAACACCATGTCCCTAGTAAGCCTCTAGTTGACTAGCTCGTTGATCAATAGATGGTTACGGTTTCCTAACCATGGACATTGGATGTCGTTGATAACGGGATCACATCATTAGGAGAATGATGTGATGGACAAGACCCAATCCTAAGCCTAGCACAAAGATCGTGTAGTTCGTATGCTAAAGCTTTTCTAAATGTCAAGTAGCATTTCCTTAGACCATGAGATTGTGCAACTCCCGGATACCGTAGGAATGCTTTGGGTGTATCAAACGTCACAACGTAACTGGGTGACTATAAAGGTGCATTACAGGTATCTCTGAAAGTGTCTGTTGGGTTGGCACGAATCGAGACTGGGATTTGTCACTCCGTGTAAACGGAGAGGTATCTCTGGGCCCACTCGGTAGGACATCATCATATGCGCAATGTGACCAAAGAGTTGATCACGGGATGATGTGTTACGGAACGAGTAAAGAGACTTACCGGTAACGAGATTGAACTAGGTATTGGATACCGACGATCAAATCTCGGGCAAGTAACATACCGATAGACAAAGGGAATTGTATACGGGATTGATTAAGTCCTTGACATCGTGGTTCATCCGATGAGATTATCGTGGAACATGTGGGAGCCATCATGGGTATCCAGATCCCGTTGTTGGTTATTGACCGGAGAACGTCTCGGTCATGTCTGCATGTCTCCCGAACCCGTAGGGTCTACACACTTAAGGTTCGGTGACGCTAGGGTTATGAAGATATGTGTATGCAGTAACCCGAATATTGTTCGGAGTCCCGGATGAGATCCCGGACGTCACGAGGAGTTCCGGAATGGTCCGGAGGTAAAGATTTATATATAGGAAGTCCTATTTCGGCCATCAGGACAAGTTTCGGGGTCATCGGTATTGTACCGGGACCACCGGAAGGGTCCCGGGGGCCCACCGGGTGGGGCCAACTATCCCGAAGGGTCCCATGGGCTGAAGTGGGAAGGGATCCAGCCCAAAGTGGGCTGGGGCGCCACTTCCCTTATGGCCCATGCGCCTAGGGTGAAGGGGGAAACCCTAAGGAAGAGTCCCAAGGAGGGAAGGCACCTCCTAGGTGCCTTGGAGGGGGAGGACTCCTCCCCTGGCCGCCGCCCCCTTGGAGATTGGATCTCCTAGGGGCTGGCGCACCCCTCCCTTGGGATTCCTATATATATTGGGGTAGGAGGGCCTCTCAAAGACACCTTTTGCCTTTGGTGCAGCCCCTCCCTCTCTCCCCGTTACGTCTCTCCCTCGTAGTATAGGCGAAGCCCTGCTACTGTGACGCCCTGCATCCACCACCACGCCGTCGTGTTGCTGGATCTTCATCAACCTCTCCCTCTCCCCTTGCTGGATCAAGGCATGGGAGACGTCTCCGGGCTGTACGTGTGTTGAACGCGGAGGTGCCGTGCGTTCGGCACTTGATCATCGGTGATTTGAATCACGACGAGTACGACTCCATCAACCCCGTTCACTTGAACGCTTCCGCTTAGCGATCTACAAGGGTATGTAGATGCACTCTCCTTCCCTTCGTTGCTAGTTTCTCCATAGATAGATCTTGGTGACACGTAGGAAAATTTTAAATTTCTGCTACGTTCCCCAACAATACTCAGGTTATTCCTGTCTTGTAGAGCACATGAACTGTTTATAGACTAGAGACGTTGGTGCTTCTCTTTCCCCACCCCAATATAATCAATCACATAGACAGTGACTCAATGAGTACAATGGAAACATAAATTTACATAAGGAGTGTACTCTAAGACAACATAGCTAAGGCAATTATTTAGGTGATGCTGTAAAAAATAAGGCGATACAATGATCTGGGTACAATCATCGTCGTCGACCCTAAATTCCATCAACTTCATTTTATTTGTAATGAGTTCTATCAATTTTTCTATGAAGATCGATGGTATAATGTATTTGTCTTATGAGCATGCACATGCTAAGCTGAAAAGGCACAACTGTTTGCTCTTTTACAAAGACAATGATCTTGCTCCGATAACAACTGGAAAGGTATGCACGAGAGAATGAAGTACCGATAGATGAACGTTAAAAAGGATAGTTATGTTTTTCATTCTGTTTTGCGACCAGCATTTTTGTAAGCCTGAGCATATATTCTCACGTTCATTTGAGCGAGAGCGTGATATATACTAACTAGAGCATCCACAACTTAAACCAACTTGCGCCGCTGCAAGCCCGTCATGGCTGCCGCCTATCTGATCGCACTAGTGCAGAACCGGGCAATAGCACCGGTTCGTAAGGCCCTTTAGTGCCGGTTCCATAACCGGCACTAAAGTGTGGGCACTAAAGCCCCCCCCCCCCTTTAGTACCGGTTCAGCACGAACCGGTGCTAAAGGGCAAACACGTGGCACGAGCCAGCTCTGGGGACCGGGAGCCCTTTAGTACCGGTTAGGCACACCAACCGGTACTAAATGTTTGTGGGTTTTTGTTTTGTTTTTTCTTTTTCATTTAAATTTGTGTTATCAATTTAATTTAGGATTGTTTTACGTTATAATGAGTTGTAGTCATCATCATCATCATCATCATCATCATCATCATCATCATCATCATCTCATATTAATAAATAAATAAACTCTAGCTAACTAAAAATCATCGTAGTCGTCTAATTAATTACCACTATTTAATCATCATAGTCCCTAGCTAGCTATCTAATCATCACCAACACTGGCTAGCTTAAAGAGGAAACATTCAGTTTGTAATTAACAGAAGCAAAGATATCATCGAGTTCAACATAATCATCACCAACATCGAAGTTCAGGACACGGACATGAGACAAGTACTAATTAATTAAGAGCATGAAAACTAGCTACTCTTGCTGCTCCCTCTCAGGTAGAATAGCATAGAACATGTATAGCTCTCCTGATTCATCATACTGGAGCATGCAGATGAATCTGTCTCCTAATCTTGGGTTGCGATTCTCCTTGCTGCCCCCTAGTACTTCTCTGAGATCGTTAACAATTTTGCTCCAATCTTTCACTATTAAGCATTCTTCGCTTTCAGAAATCCTGAATGCACTCATGTGCAATGTAGGATATCTTGGTCGTAAGCTAACCATTGACATGTCACCTTTAGTCTCGATCCACTGAGGCACAACTGTCATCGGAAGTCCCTGTTAAAGAACATCGTATAGTAATTAATATACTAATTAGCAATGAAACTTTAGCTTCAAAAATAATGTATGCAAAAGATGCACTAATTAAGGACAAATAGTTAAAATCTTACCATCTTTCGATTATAGATGTGACCGTAGTTCAATACAATCACCATTGGTCGCACGTTTTGAGTACTAACATTTCTAAGTTCAGGAAAAAAATTTGTCTTGACAGTATTAAGATCATCAAGCCATGAAACATAATGACTTATCTCCTCGCAGTTTAGTTGAGCCCCGGGGCCCTGGGGCAGTAGTAGGTCCTGTCTACCAAGCGCCGGACATATTTGCTTGAACCGAAATAAGCTGACAATACAAATTAGTTGTCAACTATTTTTGAATAAACTACATCAAAGACATAAATATATGCATGCATGGTTGAGAAAAACTCACATAATGATAGAACTGGAGGCGTTTGCACATCGACCCAGATGTCTATATTACCTTCAATATTATTTTCCGGACGAATATCAAAGGTGATAACCATATCAGGCTCAAATGCATAAGCCTTGCATAGTGCTTGCCAAGTTTTTGCATTCAAAATGGGTGTATGTGTCTCCATTATATAATTTGACGTTGAAAGTATACACATGCTCCGTCTTCAAGTAAACTCTCTTTACCTCCATATCATCTATAGCACTAAAACCTATCTTATCCAAGACAAAAATTCTTGCATGGCAGGGGATGCGCTAGTACAATAGTGAAAATTTAAAATTATAAGTTGAAGCAAATGAAGCATAAGTTTTGCATTCAAATAATAATTGACAAAGTGACTTACTGTATCAACTTCGAATGTCTCATCCAGCTTGATGCTGAAGCGCCTACCATCAACAAGGAAATTTTTGCCGCACAGGCCGCGCTGGTCTTCACAGTGTTCACACGTAATGAAATCTTTTTCGTCGTCAGATGACATTTCCTATGTTCATATAGGTGAAACATTAAACACCTATATATATCTAGCCAAATATGTATTCATCTAACATTTGACATTAATATATCTAACTATATTCATCTCTAACAATTGACATTACTTTTCTATCTAATTCATCTAACATTTGACATTAATCTAACATTTATATAAACTCAAATTATATATAAAAAATTAAATAAACAGAAAAACGCATTAACAAATAATATTTTACTTAGATCATCAAATCTCAGATACCTAAATTTTCTTACTAAAAATAAACTAGTTATATTAATTATTGAACTAGTTCAAATCTCATATACCTAAATAAACTAGTTCGACAATTTTCTTATTAAAAATAAACTAGTTATATTAATTATTCAACTAGTTCAAATCTCTAGTTCGACAATTTTCTATCTATAGCTAATTAATTCATCTAACATTCGATCATCTAATTAACTTTTCTAAAAAACAGAAAATGAGTAAAAAAATGTGTGTGTGTATGTGAGTGTACGTATATAGATGTGTGTACGTATGTGTGTGTGTATGTGTGCATGTACGTGTACGTATATATGTGTGTATATGTGTGTGTGCCCCCGTACGCCGCCGCCCCGTACGTACGAGCGGGGGCGCCGGCGTACGGGGCGGGGGCGGCGTACGTACGGGCGGCAGCGTACAGGGCGACGGCGTATACGTGTGCGACGACGACGGACGGCAGCGGGGAGAGCGCGAGAGACGTACCGCGAACGAGGACGGACGGCGGCGCGCCGTTCGGGGCGGCGGCGCGAGACGGCGACGACGACGGGCGGCGGCAGGGACGACGACGACGACGAACGACGGGCGGCGGCGGCGACGACGAGCGACGGGCGCGCGAGAGAGGTTGAGACGAAGAAGTGGAGATCTAACTGAATTTTCGCAAGTGTTGTATATATAGGAGATGCCTTTAGTACCGATTGGAGCCACCAACCGGTACTAAAGGCCAACTTTGGCCAGGCCAAGAGGCGGGAAGAGCAGACCTTTAGTACCGGTTTGTGGCACGAAGCGGTACTAAAGGGTGGTCTTTAGTATCGGTTGGAGCCACCAACCGATACTAAAGGCCTCGCACTGCCACCCCAAAGTTTAGTCCCACCTCGTCGGGCGAAGGGCAGCCGCACTGGTTTATAAACCCAGCCGCGGCTGCCTCTTTGAACTCCTCTGTATAGCAGGCTTGTGGGCCTAATTTCTGCGCGCTGCCCTGTGAGTCTGCTGGGCCTTTAGGGCCTGTAATTGCACGCCCATGGCGTAGCAGGCCCACAGGACAGCGCCCCAATTTTTTTATATTTTTTTCTTTTCTGCTTTATTTTCTTCTATTTATTTCTGCGTAGTTTTTTGTATAGTTTTTTCTTTTCTGTTATATTTATTTGTGAGTAGTTTTTCATCTAGTTTGCCAAAATTTAACATTTTCAGAGTTCATTTTGTAGTGATTTTCAATTTCACGGTTATTTTGTGAACGATTGAAAAATAGCAAATATTTTTTTCTTTTCTGCTTTATTTTTTCTTCTATTTATTTCTGAGTAGTTTTTTCTTTTCTGCTATATTTATTTTCTTCTATTTATTTCGGAGTAGTTTTTTATATAGTTTTTTTCTTTTCAGCTATAGTTTTTTCTTTTCTGCTATTTTTTCTTTTCTGCTATTTTTTCTTTTCTGCAAAACTTGATGGTCAAAGTCTGGAGTTATAACCAAAGTTTTAAGAAAAGAAATGCCAACGTGTAGTGTAATAAGTCCGGAGTTGTAATAAGTTATTAAAAATAAAAAAGAGGTGCAATGCTCGTTAATTTGCTTCAAGCCTTTCGGAACAGTATGGTGCTACGCGTCGGTTTGAATGATGCATACTGAATGCACAAAAATTCTGGAGTTGTAATAAGTTTTAAAAAATAAAATGCCTTTGTAACAGATGAGTTTAATTTCGTAAGAAACCTGAATACTTCGAAAGAGATTGTCCAGTTTGTAAACGAAGTGCATCCAGTTTTTGCCGTAACCCTCTCTACTTTTTGAACAATCTATGTGGGTGAAATGATGATACCATGACAAGTTTCAACTTTTTCAGAGTTCATTTATAGTGCTTTTCAATTTCTAGGTCATTTAGTTCTCAAAACAAATCATTGAATGCATGAAAAATAGCAAATGAAGGCACAAATGGTTAAAAGTTGATGGCGTCGTTTTGAATGGTGCATACTGAACGCAAAAAATATAAGAGCATTTAGATCATGATCTTATATTTCTTTACAGTCTAAATTGTCAATATGATCTCTTATACATCAAAAATACATTGATCATCAATGATCTTTTTGTGTACAATCTGATTTGTCAATATGAGTCCTCACCAGTTTAGGAACTGGTGAAGACTCATATTGCGGTCACAAATTCTACACACACACACACACACACACACACACACACACACACACACATATATATATATATATATATATATATATATATATATATTTAGAACGAAGGCTCAAGAAGAGCCCGGCTTTTAATTAACAAAGCCATCAACCGGCCAGGATTACTTGACTGCCACTTACAACAAGAAAACAAAGAGCGGAAAAGAAGATACATTGTGCTCGGTAGAACAACTCGAAGGCATAGAACAATGTCATCGAACGCCGCTATGCCCAAACCAGCTAACCTACTAAGGCTATGGGAGGAAGGCACCACCGTGCATGTTTTGTATCACTGACTGTCACCAGAGGGAAAACAGGGGCAACACATGACCTGACTTCGCCTCCGCAAAGGGCCCCTGCCCTTTTACCCGGGCTCGACGGATGCCGCACCGGCGGCCTGCAGAGTGGTTCACCCTAGAACCCAGATCAGAATTCCCATGCAGCCAAAGGAGGCACCAAGAACACACCCACACGAAACGGGGAGCCGAACACCCAGTCACCGTTGCCGGCAGCAGCAAGGCAGAGCACCGGACGCGAGCTGTCGAAACGAAGGCGCTGAAAAACCCCGAAGAAGGCCAAGAGTATGCAGCACCACACATCGGACAAGGATAGGAGTCTCCATAGCCCATGGCACGAGAGAGGGACCCCGATCCCCTCGCACCAGCGGTGAAGCCCTCCACACCTGGACCCGAGCAAGATGCCGAAGATGAAGATCAGACCAATACCATCCGCCGTCGAACCACCACCAACTCCACCACCACTTGAGCACTTCCCTGACGACGCCTTCAGGAAGGATCACGCCACCAAGGTGCCGTCGTCGCCATGAATCGAGGAACTGAGGCTTTCACCTGAGCTGCTGGGTGGGGTGGGAGGTGCAGGAAGCCCACCGAAGCCTTCAGCAAGGAAAACGACGCCCAAAGGCGACATATTCAGTGTGGCCGCCGCGCCGGCCAGGGGTTTCCCCCAGATCCGCACCCAACCACCAGTTCCGCACACCCGCCATCCAGAACACGGCGACCGGAACCACCAGGAACAGGGGCGGCGCGGATCGGAGCAGATCGAGGTTGTGGACGCCGATTCTCCAAGGTTCAGCCGACCTACGGGAAGCAGCTGCAGCCACCAACGCCCGCCGCCTCCACGCCGCCCGCGCGGCCGGGAAGGCGGCCCACCTGCACCCTGCGGCGCCGCCCGCCGCACAGGCTACGCCGCTGGCCGCCGCCCAGGGCCGCCGCCCCGGATGCCGAGGCTCTCCACTAAGGGTGGATCCGCCCAGGTCCCCGCCACCACCTTCATGGGTGCCGAGCGGCCGCGCCGCTGGCCACCTCTGGCGGCGGTGGAGGGAGGGAGGGAGACGGGGGGACTAGGTGGCGGCGGCTAGGGTTGGCCCCCGAGTCGCCTCGGAGGAGACGATGCGGGGGGGGGGGACAAATTCTACACATAGAGTTCAATGAAGACCAAGTGCTTGTGATAGTTTGAGAAGTAACATATTTAAGGTGGTAAAAGCCTTGTTAGGGGAGCGAGTGGGACTAAAAACAGCTTACCATAACCACATTAGTACCGGTTTGTGGTACGAACCGGCACTAAATGGTGATGGTGGGGCCATAGCCTGACCGCAGGCTGACACAGCCTCTTTAGTACCGGTTCATGGTACGAACCGGTACTAAAGGTTCGCCACGAACCGGTACTATTGATCGCCGCCATGAACCGGCACTAATATACACATTAGTGCCTGCTCTAATTCAAACCGGCACTAATGTGCTTCACGTTTGACCCTTTTTTCTACTAGTGTCGTGCGCCGCTGGTGCCGAAAGGGACTCCTCTCGCACTGTGACGAAAGGGGTCGCCGGTTCCACCGATGAAGGGGATCGGCGGTTGTTAGCTGCGGCCGTGAGTACATGGTTGTGTGGGCATTAAGGCAATGCTATGCAAGTGCTGGACGTGGCCGTACTTCTAGCCAGGGAGTAGTTAGTGGCCGGGTCATGCGTGCGTATGTTGGTGCCGGGTGTGGAGACTGGCATGTGTGTGCGTGTGTTATATATAAGTGTTCTACTCATGTTAATTTGTTTTGAGTCAAGTAAAATAAAGAAGAGCAGGACTGGCTGTGTGACGCAGCCGGCCACCAAAACTACTAGTAGTGTCTATATGTTTTTTAGTGTTGTCAGAGGCAACCGAGAAGATGAGCAGCCGGAGGTTTTCCGGCACCAAGTTCCAGCGCCGGCAGCAAGGCTTTGGCACCAACACTTCCATCTAATCTAGTTATTGAAGTCGCGAGATCATCCGTTCAACTCTATCTGTGCTCCAGGAAGACATTTTACCTTGAAGCGATTTTGACTTAGATGTGCCCAAGGAGACAACCCATGTATACTGACCACACATGGGGCCCCAAGGGGCACCCCATGTGCAAACTGGGTTGACCCAACAGTCGCCACCACAAGCGCATCTCTTCTCGTGCATCTGTGCCAGCAATCACGATGCATCACCAGATCGCATCTCTATGGCACAGGCCCCCTGGCGGCCATCGATCAAAGGCACTCACACGCTATTTCTTCCACATCTCCCGTCACGTGCTATTGCAGTAATTAGCCACAAATATTAACGCCCGTGACTCTTTCAGGCTGAAGATGGAATACAAATTAAGGTTAAAACAATATTCCCAATTTATCCCACTCGTATGACATCTAAATATGCCATTAAGCCACTCATTTGCTTGCTAAACTTGATCTGGCTTTTGCATATGACTAGGCCATATAGAAGTTGCACAAGAGATAGATAGAGCTTGAATTTTCAATTGCAGTGTTTGGTGTTAAGAGCTTCTAGCTATGTATCAAGGCTGGGCCACCGGCTTTTTGCAAGGGTGTCTCTCAGAATTTATGGTCTTCAAGTACCCACCTACTACTATTAATAAATTTGCCATGTGACCCGGATTTTCTAAGAAGATGACATGTAATGAATGCTGATTTGTGGTCTTCAACCATTAAATTAGAAAACAACGATTAAGGCCTATAATTAAATGAATAAATTTCACAACGTTTTTACTCCCCGGAATTGCTCTTGCTTCGATAGGGGTCTCATACATTTTGTTATTTTTGCCTCGATTCTATGTTTGCAAGGCTTCTCGATGAGGCCTTACACTTGTACCACTCCAGGAAAAACATATTTACCCGAGTGTGCAAACCACCTGGCGAAGGCTCAGCTGAATTCACCTCGGCAAAGCTATGTTGCGTGTACCACTCAGCGTAAAGCTCTTGGCATACGTCCTGTCGACATATGGATGTAAGCCTAGTGCCTTTTGTCGGGACCATGGCAAATGCCATTTAGCGTATCCATCAAATGGTCGGCGAGCGGCACTTTTTTTTCCATTATCCGTCGGCCGAGGTGTGGCGCATCCCTTTACAGAAAATTAAACTCGTATTTACTTTAGTCGATTGTCTTTGCTCATGAACATTGGAGCAAAGATGACTACCGCTGCAACTATTTTGTGTTGGGTGTAAGCTTGGTTACTTACTTTGGTTCTATGTCAATGGAAACAAATTTGGAACCACAGTTTTGAATATATGAGCAGCGAGGAGATGAATCAAATGTCATGTAGGTTGCATCCGGTCGAACTGAGAAACAGAGCCTGGCGGCACGCTAAAACTCACTGCCCATTGGAAAACAATTAGGCCTACACAGTCCTGGATGGGCCTAATTAACGAGAGAGCTCAATTTTTTGGGTTCTTCAAATAGGGTTATTGTTCCATTTCACCTTAGGAGTTCTTGTTGGATCATCTCCTTGGATTGCTTCACACTAGCAAGCCCACCTGCGATATAACATGCTGATAAGGTTGAAGCTTTCGCCAAGCACATCAGTCGCCGCCTTTAGAAGGACCTATTGTTCAGAGATCATTGGTCCAAAAAAATCACACATCGTTTTCTAAGCAATGGGTAAGTTTTAATTGGAGCTGCTGGTTTGTCTCAGAAACTGTAGGCTTAGCATGTCCAGACTACTAATGACTCTCAGAGCAAATCTCACACCTCTGTTTTCAAAACTTACTTCAGGATTTGTTCAGGTACAAGACATTGATCTTTGGTCACTGCTTGAATATCGATGCCTACTAACAGTCTAACATGTCCAGATTAGGACTGTTTGGAGATCCACTGGGACTGGTTTCAAATCGTACACGCACCTTGCTTTCAGCTTGAACTCGTATTTGTGATGCATCTCATTCATACTATTTTAATACTAGTAATCTCATCATGGACCCCTGAAACGCTTTACTGGCCATCATCCTCGTATACCTAGCTAGGTAATATCTCTTCTACATTCAACTTAACCATGACAACTAGACAAGACATATTTTGTGATGGTGCAGGCCAAGGCCTAAAGACAAACCTTGGAGTGTTGGTCTTCGTATGGAGCAACAACTTAAAAATGCAAGTATATATCATCCGACTTGCCTGGCACTCAATTTCCCGTAGTAAAAGTTGAAAAGAGTATATCAACATTCAATAATTTTTGGAGTGTTTGTTCCAAACTACCATGGAAACTAGTATAGATAGCGATACTGGAAATGATATTATACCATGCATGTATTCATGTCCATTGTTTCTTTGAGATTCGTGCCACGGTTTCTAGTTTTTTAAATTTTGTCAGTTAACGTCATGGACACTACTACTGCTTGCCGATAGGGTTCAGTGTGCCGCTGCATTAGTGTTGTTCGACAGGTGTCTGCAATGTGCCGTGTTTACGTGACTCGAGTTGGTGGTCAATGGGAGCTTAAGGTCAAAGTAAGTACTTTTCTCATTTTCTTTCTTCCAGATGAGTTTTTCACCCAACTAACTTGTACTCGAATGTGTAGATTTTTTTTAGAAAAGGGGTATTACCCCGGCCTCTGCATCCGAAAGATGCATACGGCCTAAATTAAAAACCAAAGAAGTCACAATATCTTAAGGTACAGAAAAAAAAGAACAAGCTGCTCCATCGAGCCAAATCAAAAGAAAAGCCACAACCGGCTGGCAAATAAAATAGGAGCACTACATGCCTATCCTATTACATGACCGCCATCCAAACCGGTTGAAAATACCCCGAGCTACCATCTCCCATCGGGTAGACGCAGTAGCCAAACGCCCCCTGGCCTCCGTCGGAGTGAGTAACGACCACGTACGGATCAATGCTGTGGCCCTGAAAATAACCTGCAAAAAGTGAAAGTTCGTTTTTCTGTTAAAAACCAAATCATTTCTGCAGTTCCATACTGCCCATAACAAGGCACACGCTCCCACACGAATGTGTCTTGCTACATCCAGGTTAACCCCATCAAGCCAAGTTCCAAATAACATATTGATAGAGGTAGGTGGAGTAATATTAAAAGCAATATGAATCGAGCGCCAAAGAATCTTAGCCAGTGGACAATCTAAAAAGAGGTGCCTTATGGTTTCGTTACAATCACAAAAGCTACACCTAGCAGAACCCACCCAATTGCGTTTTGCCAGGTTATCTTTTGTCAAAATCACTTGTTTATGCACAAACCACATAAACACTTTGATGCGCAAAGGTACCTTAACTTTCCAGACGTGCTTATAATAGTCTCAAACACTTCTTTCTCCGTAAAAGGAGCAGTCAAAATCTCATTCTCTTCCGTCTCGAGTTGGGAAACATCCTCAACTCTTGATTCGTCCAGGGACACGAAATTCTCTACCGGAGAGCCAAACAACTGCTTATAATAGTCGGTAATGTAAAGTTTCAGGTTCTCCTGACCAACTATCGTCCCTTCATCTTGTTCTAATTGAAAAAATTTCTTCTTACGATGCTTTCCATTAGCAATCATATGAAAGAATTGGGTGTTGTCCTCTCCTTGGACAACCTTACGAACCTTAGCTCTCAAAGCCCATTTCAATTCTTCCTCGCGGAGAAGTGCTTTCAACCTTAACTCGGCCTCCACTTTAGCCTCCAGCTCGGAAGTATCTAAAATAACAGTTTCAGCTTTTAACTCAAGGGAGTGAATGAGCATAAGGAGTCTTTCCTTATCAGCCTTATATATCCCATTCGTATGCTTAGCCCATCCACGAAGGAACCTTCGAAGATGACGAATCTTGCACTGCCACCGCTCAATGGGTGACCTTCCCCCGGAGTCTTAGCCCACTCTCTAGCTAACAACTCGATAAACCCTTCTCTTTCAAACCAGGCAAGTTCGAAAGAAAAGATATTCTTATTACCCATATGAGTTTGCGCTCCAGAGTCAACTAGTAATGGTGTGTGATCCGAGATACCTCGTGTCAAAGCCTGCACCGTTACCAGAGGGAACTTCTGTTCCCAATCGACGCTCGCCAAAACACGATCGAGCTTCTCAAAAGTCGGAACCGGTAGCGAGTTTGCCCAAGTGAACTTCCTACCCGAAAGCTCTATCTCTCTGAGATCCAAGCTTTCTATGATGGAATTGAACATAAATGACCATCTGCCGTCAAAATTGTCATTATTCTTTTCCTCCTTTCTTCGAATAATGTTAAAATCTCCACCCACTAGGACGGGTAGTTGCTCGTTACCGCAAACACAGACTAAGTCAGCCAAAAAATCTGGTTTGAGCTCTGGTTGCACAGCCCCATAGACTGCCACCAAGACCCAATCAAACCCATCCGCTTTAGTTCTGACCCGAAACTTTACCGAAAACTCACCCAACACTACACTCCGAACCTCCAACGTCTCGCACTTAACCCCAAGTAAAACCCCACCGGATCTTCCTCGAGGTGGGAGACAGTGCCAGTCAAAATCAACCCCCCAGATAAGGTACTAAGAAATTGTGAAGAAAAATAACCTCGTTCAGTCTCGGACAAAGCAATAAAGTCTAAATGATGTTCAAGAGAAGCCTCTGCTAGAAACCGTCTTTTCGCCAAGTCCTTAAGACCTCTGCTGTTCCAAAAAATGCCTCTCATAATTCATCAAAAAAAATTTTAGAGGTACGGATCCTAGCACTTCTACGCGCAGCCGACACCGGATAAACCTTCCGTTTCCAGGTCCGTTTAGGCTGAACGCGAACATCAGATGGTTCGGCACGCTCGGAATGATCGTCAATCCCCAAGGACTCATCCTCAAGATTAGAAGTTTCAGGGAGGCCATACTCATCCTCCTCCTCCGCCTCCTGAACCGTAGGATCGAGATCAGCACACAAGCCATCTAGAACTCTAACCCCAAGCGCATCAATCTCCGAATCATTCATCGGCCTAACCGCCGCCAAGTTACGAATCAAATCTAACGCTCGTTCAGCTTCCAGATCTAGCATATCATTAACCGATTTAGAAACCTCTAGATCATTATTACCCAGAGATACTCCTAATTGGTTCGCATTTTGCACAATCTCATCATTGGTAAAATGCAAAATAGAATTAAATTTGTTAACAGACATACCAGTAGAAAGCTCGATGTCACGCAGCTTGGCCGCCCTCAGCGCGCACCTGAGCTGCATGTCATCAACATCTGGCTGCTCCTGCAGTCTCCCGCTGACCCGTCTCCCTGCAGAGACAGGATCCGGGATCCCACCGAAAGTGATGACCTCCTCGCGAGAAGCTGCGCTAGGGGAAGAGCCTCCTGCCCGTCCCCCAACACGGTGACCAGCGCCGGGGCCACCGGAGGCACGTCCAACGGCGATGAGAGCTCGCAAGGCTTATGGGCTGCCACCCCGCCGACGCCCGCGGCCGGTAAACTCAGCCTAGCGCGGTCCAGGGAGTCCGGTGACGCAACAACCGAACCACCCAGCCCGCTCTCCATTGCAGCCGACGTGGAACCGACGACCTCCTGCGCGCCCGCTCCCCCTCGAACCGGCGACCTCACCAAGGGGGCCTCGCCGACCCTTGGGGCCGCCAGCGTCCATGTCTCGGAGGGCTGAACCTCCTGCTGGCCCTCTCCTCCCACAACCACTGGCTCAGCCACCTCAGCCTGTGTCGAAGGAGAGGACACAACCGATATCGAGCCATCCTGCCCTGAAGCACCTCCGTCATCAGCAGCTGTCGACACCCGCATACTGGGCACCATAGACTCAGAACGCACCCTGACACACGACACCCTCGGCGGAGCCGAGAACGCTCCAAAAGATCCAAACTGAAGAGTGGTAGTCGGAACTGTCCTGGAAGTCCCAACAGGGGCGGAATCACCATTATCTGACTGCCCCGAAGGCCCCTTGGCCTTATCATCATCACTCTTAGCTATATCATCCTGGTTCCCCGAACCCCCGCCGCCCTCAGAAGTGTCCATGGGGTGATCCTCCTCAAACTCATTGAACAGATTAGGATCCTCATACTCAACATCCAGCTGATATAAAACACCCGCATAAGTCCAAGGCACCACATCTGGCAAGAACTGAATATTGGCTACACTGACAAGCAGCCGTGCCACCCCATTAGCCCGAGTGAACTGCATATCCACCTGCTCAGTCCTGCCAATCAAAGAACCCAGGCTCCAAGTGACCAAGAAGCTGTCCAGAGGGCCAGATGGAGCACCAGAGAACCGAACCCAAATCTGAGTTAAAGGTGTACCTTGTGGCTCTTTCTTGGTCCATTTATCAAATTCAAGTACAAAACTAGTCCCGGTGACCCTGCTCATACCGAACTTGAGAATCCTCACCTGATCCTCCTTAGTCGGGAAATCCACTTTATAAGAGTTATCAGAGAGCTTAAGTAAGGACCACTGAAAATTACCCGGGGCGAGCTCTCTTAACTGCTGGATGATCCGAGCCTCAGACAACGGCCCGTTAAGCACCTTCACCACACCGGGGAAGGACGTTTCCACTATGGGCACCGAAGGTTCCGCAGAAGGAGACTCAAAAAACATCAACTCCGAGCAACACACTCCATAAATCTGAATGGATGGTTTAGGCCCCAACATGAGAGGACATTCAGCCGCTGTGTGCTTAGGTTTCCGGCATAAGTCACATAATTCCGCAGTACAGTGCACCAAAAAGTGACCCGGTTCCCCACAGCGGTAACAATTGAGCTTCTTCTTCTTAGCCGCCCATTTAGACAGCTTGTCACTCTCGGCCTTGTCCGAACCTTGCTCAGAAGTAGCATCGCCAGTCTGCATGGGCTCTGGCACAGAAACTGCAGCTAAAGCCTGCACCGTCTCCACCGCCACCTGCAGTAGATCCGATGCAGCATCCGTAGACTCTGTCACGGTGTCGGTCTTAGCATGCCGAGGCTGGTAGTGCCGCCTGTTCCCACCCCGACCTCCACGAAAGCGTCCTCGGAAGGCACGGTTGTTAGGACCGGCCGCACCTTCGACAAAATTTCCCGGCGGTCCTTGAAAACCCCGGTTATCATTGTTGTTGTCCACCCAAGCATAGCCCCGGCCACCGCCGGTGGATGAAGAGCCCCGGTGCTGACCAGTGCCATAAGCATCATGCCCGTCATCGCCCCACTGACCACGCGCGGGGTTCCGATCATCTCCCGGCGACGAGCCCGTTCCATGGCCGGATGAACCCTGACCGGGACCGCCTCGGCCTCCCGCCATCTGCCTCGGCCACGGCCTCTGAGGCGGCATAGGTTCTGCCCTGGGAGGAAGCGACGGTGCAGACGGCGGCGCTGGACCAGTCGCTACTGGCGGAGGCAAAGTCCCCCGAGGCGGGGCCGGCGCCCTTGCCGCAGACGGGGCCAGCAGCCCGACCGGGGCCGGTACTCGTGGTGGCGGAGCTGCTGCCCTGGGCTGGGACGCCACCATCCGAGGCGGAGCAGCCCTGGCGGCTCCAGGCACAGGCGAAGCCGCGGCCGGGGCAGCACCTCCCACGGTCCCGGCCTGGACTTGCGCAACCGGCGCGGCACGCGGAGGCAACGGCTTAGGAGGCATCGAGGCCGACGTCGGGCACAGCGCCGGCCGGCGAACCAAAACACTGGAAACCAAGGGCGAGCGGCGCGACACAGCTCGCGGAAACCCTCAGGTTCCCGAGCAGCGAACCCTAGCGGCGCAGGAAAGAGGCGGAGATGGACGTGCATGCGGGAGCGATCGCCTCAAGGCCTCGTCATGCACAACGCTATCTCCCGATTCACAGCAGGCCTGGCCAGCCCCCTGGGCCTCGAGCCCAGTACTAGCCAAGCCCACTGCATCGGTGCTCACTTGCGATTCGACTGTGCTCAAAAGAAAATTCAAACGATCATTCCTTTCTGCCCGAAAATCTCGAACGCCAGCAATCTCCGGCGGACGTTGCGACACCGCCCGACCCCCCTTCTTCTTCCGTCTAATTACTTTCGTCCAGCACTCCGGACGGATAAAATCATCTAATGTGATAACCGACGGCCCATCTTCGGTAATGGTCCACACCATGGTTTCACTTTCGAGTTCCGATGAAGGACCGGACATTCAAGAAGAGAAGGTTTCTTGATACTCACCGAAGGTTTAGGCATGGGGCTAGGACCCAAGTGGATCGACGGCAACGGCCAGACCGACGTAGCCGGCACGTCCACCTCGTCTTCCTCCTCGTCAGCAAGAATCCAAAAGCGACCCCCAAACCTTTGCGTCGGCTTTGATCCATCGGAGTCCTCCGTGAGATCAACAGTGGCAATATGTTCTTCAACCTCCGGGGGTACCTGTATCCTCTCAATAACCTCAATGTGAAACAAATCAATAACGAAACACATACCAATATGAAGATCTTCTTCCGCGGAGAGATGCCTTCCATTTCGTAGGATTTTTGAATCCCCGATCCCGATCCTCGTCCTCCGTCGAAGAAGAAACCGGGGAAGTGGATGGATCAGAACGCCGTTCTGAATCCACCACGTGGGACTGCCGGATCCCATCCGAAGGGCGTGGAGATCCCGGTAACATCCGCAGCGGCGGCGGCGGCGGGAGCGCCGAGTCCCCGGCTGGGATCGCCTGACAATTCAGCGGCGGAGCGGCATCAGCCAGGCCCGATTCCTGAGCCGGCGCGAAGGGCGGCGGAGACAACGGAGATGGACGGTAAATTGGATTCATCACTCGAATGTGTAGATGTACAAAACTTTTGGAAATCAAGGCAACGCTGCCCTACCTTGCTCTACGGGGAGCTGTGCTGGTGTGATAAGTACACATCATAAGGTTCTCCACGCATGTCATCTTGCTTGCAGTTGCATGTTTTCGGCCTACTAATCCGAGCGCATCAGCCCAACCTATATTTGGAGGACTTGGTCTAGGTGTATCTAATTTCGAACAACTAGGTGCTCTCCATGTCATCTCCAACGATGCTCCATGGTCAATGGCCAAAATAACTCGGCACACCTAGGTGCCCTTCCTGCCTGATAATACAGTGCCACCATTCTAACCTTTCTACAATGCTCTGTTTGTCGGGCAAAGCACCAACGAGCACAACCAAACAACTAGCATTGTAGGCGGCAATGTCTGCATGCAATTTACTTTTTTAGAAGGGCCAAAGGCCTAGTTTTTATTAGAGAAAAGGGGAGAGACAAAAGTTCAGGCTCACAGTCTAGGCACTCCCCCCCCCCCCCCCCCCCCCGCCCCCGCATCGCTCCGCTTGGGGCGACTCGGGAGGCGATGAAACCCTATCCGCCAGCCCTCCCTCCCCTCCTCCTCCCCCCCTCGCCGCCGCCTGAGGAGGCCTCCGGCGATCTCCGCGTGGCCACCAAGGATGGCGGCGGCGAGGATCTGGCTGCTCACGCGCGGAGGGCTTCAGGCGCCGAGGCGGCGGCCTCGGGTGGTGAGGCGGCGCCGTCTTCTACAGCGAGCGGCGTCGCAGGTGTTGCCCCTATGTCTCCTCGGCCGCGTGGGCGGCGAGGGACGGCGGGAGCTGTCGCCGGTTGTAGCGGGTGGTCGTCCTCTTGGCTCGCGTCCTGATCTGAAGGCGGCCTCCCTCCCCCCGCAGCGCTGCTGGACGCCGGATCTGGTCGTCGGAGGCCTCAGGTCGAGGGCGTCGGTGATGGTGGACTGCCAGGAGTCGCGAACTTGGACCGGGAGAAATCCTTGGCTGGTTCTCTGGCCACGGCGGCGGCGACACCGGCCGGTGCCGTTCCCCTCCACGGAGGCGTCGTCGAGGTTCGGTTCCTCTCCCTTCCGCCTCTTTCCCGGGAGAAATCCCTTGTCTTGCTTAGACTGGACGGCAACGGCGCGGCGTGCGTCGCCTCCTTCTTGAAGGTGCCGTCCTGGGCAAGGTGGGAGCGTGCAGTGGGGCATCGTGGTGGCTGCGTCTTCGGCGAGGGAGATGGAACATGGTGCTTTGTTTCTAAATTAGTGCAGCTCGACATTCCTTGATTTGTTCGGTTGCCGGTCAGCTTCTGCTTGATTGGCGCCATTGCCTTGGGCAGGGAGGGGATAGGGGTCCTCACTAGCAACCGCTCGATGCAATGACACGGACATGGCTGATTTCTGCGGGCCTGAGCTAATTCCAATTCTGGTGCTCCATCTCTTTTCGCTGTATGTTTGTTCAGTGATAGCTCCTCTGTGCAGTTTTTCCTCTTCATGGTTGTATCAGTGAGCCTCGGTGTGGATATCCTCGGTTTCTTTCGTGCAGCGACAGGTCAGCCTGAGTATCTCCCTTGGTGGCCGGAACCGTGTCCGTTCTTTGCTCTAGGATGAGCAATTCCATCTTCCGGTGGTCCGGTGCCTTTCGAGCCAAGGCGAGGGGCAGGGGTCCCCTCCGGATTTGGAGAACAGCGACATGTTTTCGGTGTCCACCTTCCTGGGTTGATGACGGCGCGGTCCTTTGTTGTTGGACACTGGCGCCGTCTGATGTTCCTCTCTGTTCGCTCATCTGGGTCACGTTCACTTGGAGGACTCCGTCGACTACAAGCTAGAGCTTATTTAGGATTTTTGTGTAGGGCTTGTAGTCTTTGGTACTTGTAAGCTGCTGGGCGACACTCTGTATCGGCTGTAGCTTTTCCTTTCTGTTCCGTGTTGATTGTATTGGTGGCTTTGTGTAATTTCTGGCCGGTTGATGGCTTTGTTAATTCAAAACCGGCCTCCTCTGGAGCCTTCGTTCTAAAAAAAGAAGTCTAGGCACTCTAGAACTATAAAACCAGCGAACTCAAAGTTCGAAAAAACACATAGGAGAAGAAGCGCCTCGCTGGTTTGGGTACTGTATTCCGAGCAGTCAGCCATCAGCCCTCCGTATTGGTGAAACTATCGTTCAAAATAAGAAAATCAGCACATGTCTACTCTTGAACTTCAGCCATACCCATAAATGATTGACATGAGGGAGCATCGATCAAGCAAGCCCAAACAACATTAATCAGTTTGTTTTGGAAGCAATTTGCAAATAATATTAGTCTCAGTCTAATTAACACATCGGTCCTGTTCATCAAACACCAAGGAGTCATTATGTACTATTACATTTGCCCCAAAAAAATGTGGGATCATTCATATTTTCGAACACTGCCTTACTGGTAGTTGAATTGTTCTTTTTTTTCGCGAGGCATAGTTGAGGTTATCTCTCTAGAAGTAGTCAACTCACGTTCCCTATGCATCTCATTCTCAGTCCTACCAGATCTCAATACACCACCGAGCTACCAATAAACTGCAAGCTAAAGTTAACACCGCTTCTATATCTGACTAGGCCATAGCCATTCAATAAAAGAAATGGGCCGAGCGCTTGAATTTTGAGTTGCCTTGGTAAATGCTGAGCTTCAAAATATATACCATGTCCATGCTATGGGGTGGTTTGTATAGGTATCTTTCTCGAAATTTAATGATTTGGTAGACACACAGTGTGGGGAGTATTTATCACGTGACATCGATTTTCTAAAGATATTTTAAAGGTCATGTCATGATCTTCACTAAATGAATTAATTGCATTTCCCTGTTACAATGGTATTTCTCTTTTGTCTTTGGGAATTTAATTAAAAACTAAAGATTGGAGCTGGCAGTGCGTCCGAAACATCCTTCGCCACCTTCGCAGGAGGTTCAAAGAGCCTCAGTCCAAGGGTGATGATGCAATTAATTAGGGAGGTTTCGGACGTGGGCTTGGAGGAACCCGGGCTTAGTTCATTGATTGAGCTTACAGCTTCCGGTCGTAAATCCAAGTCCGACCGTTCGAAAAAAGGCCGTAAACCCTCTAAGAGGGTGAAATTTTCTAAATCTCCTATTACTTACTCATGAATGGCATGTTTTTTAATAGCAGAGGTCTTGGTGACTTGGCTAAGCATCTATTCATTGCGGAGTGTAATAGGGAGTACAATTTAGACTTTCTGGCTTTATCTGAAACGGGGAGACGTGATTTCTCAGCAAGTCTGCTTGACCGCCTGTCTGGTGGGATAGACTATAATTGGATTTCACGACCACCTCGAGGTCGTTCTGGGGGCATTTTACTTGGCATTAACACAGGGACTATGGATGTTCTGGCTAGTTCGTATGGAGAGTTTCATATTAAACTCCATATCCGAAACAAAGCTGACAACTCCACATGGACCCTCGTCGCCGTATATGGGGCAGCCCAGGATGAGCTCAAGGCCATTTTTCTCCGTGAACTGGTTAATCTGGCGAAAGATAATCCCTACACCATTCTTATTGGTGGGGATTTTAACTTGCTACGATTTCCAAATGAGAAAAGCCGAGGTAGGTTTGATAATCATTGGCCTTTCCTTTTCAACGCTGTCATTGATAGTCTAGATTTGCGAGAGGTTTCCATGATTGGAAGACAGTTCACTTGGGCGAATAGTCTTCTGGAGCCGACATATGAGAAACTAGACCGCGTTTTAATGGATACCGACTGGGAATGCAAATTCCCAATGGTTTCTGTTCGCGCTCTTCCTCGTATAGAGGCTATTTCAGACCATGCACCCATTCTCTTAACCACTGGATTACCTCGACCACAGCACCGACGCAGGTTCAAGTTTGAACTGGGTTGGTTGCATCGGGATGGATTCCATGAAATGGTCAAGGAGGTGTGGAATAAACCGGTTGCCGGGCTTACCCCAATACACATATGGAACAACAAAATGCATACATTAAGTAAGTTCCTTTGTGGATGGGCTAGGCATACAGCGAGTATCCTCAAAAAGGAAAAGCTCCGTCTTTCATCTATTATTGATGATTTAGAAGCTCTGGCAGAGATTAGACCTCTCTCTGACATCGAAATAGAGATCAAGAGTCAATCAAATGCCCAGTTAGCTTGCATGTTGCGCGAGGAGGAACTCAAGTGGTACCAACATTCAAACTCTCAGTTTATCCTGAAAGGTGATTCGAATACGAGATTTTTCCATGGTGTCGCTAATGGTAGACATCGGAAGAAACTTATTCATTCCCTACAACAGGAGGAGGGCACGATTGAAGGGCATGAGCAACTTAAGTCTTATATCACTAGTTATTATAAAAATCTATTCGAAACCCCTGAGGAAGGAAACTTCTCGATGGATGAGTCTCGAACAGATGACATCCCCCAGGTTTCTGATGCGGAAAATAGCCTTCTAACATCTCCATTTTCCGAGGAGGAAGTTCAAAGGCGGTTTTCCTAATGGAGCATAACAAAGCACCGGGTCCTCATGGTTTTCCCGCTGAGTTCTACCAGAATTTTTGGGAGGTCATCAAACAAGATTTCCTACCCTTGTTTGGATGCCTTCACGCTGGCCAACTAGAGTTGTTCCGTTTAAACTTTGGTGAAATTATTTTATTACCTAAGGTTAATGAGGCTGAAAGGATACAACAATATCGTCCAATTTCCCTCCTTAATGTTAGTTTTAAAATATTCACCAAGGTAGCAACGATTAGGCTAAATTCGGTTGCTGAACATGTGGTTCGTCCTTCTCAAACTGCTTTCATGCAAGGTAGAAACATCCTAGATGGGGTTGTTGTCCTTCATGAAACAGTTCACGAATTGCATCGGGAAAAGCTGAATGGGGTGGTTCTTAAAATCGACTTTGAAAAAGCTTATGACAATGTCAAGTGGTCTTTTCTTCAACAGTCTCTCAGAATGAAAGGTTTTTCTGCTGAGTGGCGCGCTATGATCCATAGTTTCGTTTCTGGAGGTAGTGTTGCCATTAAAGTCAATGATGACGTTGGCAACTATTTCCAAACGAAGAAAGGATTGCGACAAGGTGACTCAATATCGCTCATGCTAATCAATATAGTGGCTGATATGTTAGCGGTCATGATTGAGCGTGCCAAGGTTGATGGCCAAATTGATGGGGTAGTGAATCATCTAGTGGATGGTGGCCTATCTATCCTCCATATATGCCGACGATACGATTCTCTTTATGGATCATGACCTCGAGAAAGCAAGAAATCTGAAATTAATTTTATCAGCATTCGAGCAACTCTCAGGGCTTAAGATCAATTTCCATAAAAGTGAACTGTTTTGCTTTGGTGAGGCTCAAGACGAGGCCAATCTGTATGCTGAGCTATTCGGATGCGGATTGGGCCAGTTTCCGATCACTTATTTGGGGATACCGATACATTATCGGAGACTCACAAATGCTGAATGGAAACACGTCGAGGAGAGACTACAAAAAAGACTTAGTAGTTGGAAAGGTAAATTGCTATCTCTGGGTGGAAGGTTGGTCCTCATAAATTCAGTACTAAGTAACATGGTACTATATATGATTTCCTTCTTCCAATTGCCGAAAGGAGTATTACATAGATTGGATTACTTCCGATCGAGATTCTTTTGGCAAGGAGATAGCGAGAGAAAAAAATATCGACTGGCTAAATGGAGTGTGGTTTGCCGTACCAAGGACCAAGGAGGGTTGGGCATTCATGACCTTGAGGTTAAGAACAGGGCCCTCCTCGGCAAATGGTTGTTTAAGTTGTTGACGGAAGATGGTGTATGGCAAACCCTTCTAAGGAGAAAATATGTGGGTTCTAAGGCGGTATCCCAAGTATACTGGAAGCCTGGGGACTCTCATTTTTGGGCCGGACTAATGGCAACGAAGAAATATTTCTTCCGCTATGGTTCCTTCTCAATTAAGGATGGCTCGGAAATTAGATTCTGGGAGGATAAGTGGCTAGGTAGTGCTACTCTCCGGGAACAATATCCAGCTCTGTATAATATTGTGCTTCACAAGGGCGATACTATTGCCAAGGTTTTGGAATCATTTCCGACAAATGTGACATTCAGAAGGGATTTAATTGGACCTAGACTCCAATCGTGGAACATACTGCTCCAACGGTTAACCATGGTACAGTTGTCACAAGGGTCCGATATCTTTCGTTGGAACCTACATGGGAATGGGCAGTTCTCAGTGGAGTCTATGTATAGAGCTCTGATCCAGTCAGATGTGCCAGTTGATAATAATAAGAAGATCTGAAAGATGAAGATACCTCTTAAGAATAAAATCTTTGTGTGGTATCTTCGTCGCGGAGTCATTCTTACTAAAGATAACCTTATTAAGAGGAATTGGCATGGAAGTACGCAATGTGTATTTTGTCCGTATGATGAGACAATAAAACATTTGTTCTTTCATTGTAAATTGGCTCGTTCTATATGGTTAGTCATCCAGATAGCTTCTGGCTTGTATCCTCCGTGTAGTGTTGCTAATATATTTGGCAACTGGTTACATGGGATTGATCACAAGTTTAGAATTCTTCTCAGGGTGGGAGCGCTTGCCGTGATTTGGTCGCTTTGGCTATGTAGAAATGATAAGGTTTTTAATGATAAAAGTACTTCCCTTATGCAGGTTATCTACAGATGTACCGGGACGCTTCGTTTATGGTCCTCTCTACAACGAGTGGAGAATCGAGACCTGTTTACGGAGGTGTGTACACGATTGGAGGTTGCGGCGAGGGATACTTTTACCCAACATGGGTGGCAGCATGATCTTAGGATTGGGCCTCCTACCGTTTAGGTGTCATACAATTATTCATCTTTGTATTTCGCCTTCTTCTTTTTTTTTGGCTTGTCATGATGACTTTGTTGGCTGTGTGCATCTTAGTTATGCAGAGGCCGGGTGTAATGCTTAAACCTTTTAAGTAATAAAGAGCCCCTTTTCAAAAGTTAGATGGGCTGCAAACAGTTTCTAGAGCCGATCATTTTTTCTGCTGAGCGCATCAATTGTCTTGACTGCCTTTTTCAACTAGAGGGTAAGTTATAAACAACACCATTGATTACTTGAGTTGTCTAAAAGAGAATAAACTTCTTTAAAGTGTGTACCGGCTGAAGCACACATCACTTTTGTATACAGGAAAATTTTAGAACACACTTGATGATTTGTTCAACAGCAAAACTGTAACGTACCTAGGGATCTAGATCTGGAGGTAGGAGGAGGGGATGAGAGGGGAAAGGCGAGAGAAGGGGAATTGTATAGATAGAGGAGAGGTCAGGAAGATCAGCTTCCGGTCCAGGCAATACAATAGTCGATATCCCTCTCACGCCACACACACCGTTTACTTATACCACCCACTGACGCACGCCACAGCTGTCGACAGGCGATTCGGTCTGCTGATTCGCTTCCCAGTCTTCCAGCCCTTCGCCGTGTCTCTGACTCCGGGACCCACTAGCCCTCCGGATCCTTCTGGTTCGGTGCGGCACTTCCAGGTGGCGTGACAATCTCCCCTCCTTGAGCTGCGGCTTGCCCCCAAGCCGCTGATGCCGGGAACCGTTGCTGAAGCTCCTCTGGCTCCTCCCAAGTGGCAAGAGACCTGGGCAAATTTGACCAACGAATCAAGTAGCGTGAGTGGTTACCTGCGCTGGTGTTCACCTCTTTACTGGCCAGGATCTGGAGTGGTTCATGTTGCATTTGCAGCACCGCGGGCTCCGGCGGAAGATCAGCTTCCACAGTGGTGTCCACTCCCAAGGCCTGCTTCAGTTGCGAAATGTGCACAACTGGATGTATCTGACTTGTCTCCGGCAGCGCGAGACGATACGCTACCTTCCCAACTTTAGCAGTCACCTGGTATGGGCCATAATAGCGGAAGGCGAGTTTTTGGAATGGCCTCCGCGCCACTGAGCTCTGTATGAACGGTTGTAGTTTGAGGTAAACCCAGTCTCCCACTGCAAATTCCTTGTTCGTGCGCTTCTTGTCTGCTTGCCTCTTCATCCTGTCCTGGGCATTCTTGAGTTGCTGTTGGAGCGGGTCGAGCATAACCTCTCTTTCCTTTAGCCACGTCGCCAAGTCCGGAACAGTGCACTGATCAACTTGAGTTACCCCAAACTCTCGGGGTAGCGTCCCATAGATAACCTCAAACGGTGTTCGCCCCAGCGCCGAGTGAAAGGTGGTATTGTACCAGTACTCCGCAAGGAACAGCCATTTGCACCAATTGCGCGGACAAGAGTGGACTGAGCAGCGCAGGTAGGTCTCGAGACACTGATTCACACGTTCCGTCTGCCCATCCGTTTGGGGATGGTAAGAAGAGCTCATACGCAATTGTGTCTGAGAGAGACGGAACAGCTCCTGCCATAGGTTGCTTGTGAAGATACGATCCCGATCTGAGATCAATGCCAATGGAAGCCCATGTAATTTGAAGACCTGCTGCATGTATATCTGGGCGACTGTCAGTGCTGTGTACGGGTGCTTCATGGGCACAAAGTGTGCATATTTGGAGAATTTATCGACCACTACTAGTATCACATCATATCCTCCTGATTTGGGTAACCCTTCGATGAAATCCAGTGATACTACTGCCCAGGGCCATTTGGGGATAGGTAGTGGTTGGAGTAGCCCTGCGGGGGACGCCCGTTCCGTTTTGGCTCTCTGACACGTGCTGCACTGGCTCACGAACTGCTGCACCATGTTCTTCAAGTTCTTCCATGCAAACAGCCTGCGCACTCGGTTGTAGGTGGCATGAAATCCTGAGTGTCCTCCCGTCGCGCTATCATGCAACGCCTAGATCAGGGAGGACTGGGTTTCGACGTCATTGCCAATCCAAATCTTGTCATTGTACTTGAGCACACCATCCTGAATAGCATATCCTTCATCGCTGGTTGGATCCAACGATAATCTGGTTAGCAATTGCTGCGCTGTAGGGTCTTGCCGATAGCTATCAGTGATGGCTTCTAGCCAGGCTGGTTTGCACACTGCCACGGCTGCCAATTCCTCAGGTATGTCATGCACTCTGCGCGACAGTGCATCGGCTGCTCGGTTGGTCACCCCTGCCTTGTACTGAATCTTGAACTGCAGCCCCACAAGTTTGGTGAAAGCCCGCTGCTGGATTGGGGTGTTTATCCTCTGGTCAGTCAAATTCAGCAAGCTCTTTTGATCCGTACGAATGGTGAATTCGGAGTGCTGCAGGTATGGACGCCAGTGATCTACTGCAAGTAATAAGGCCAGGCACTCTTTCTCATAAGCCGATAGCCCCAGGTTGCGGGGAGCGAGGGATCTGCTCAAATACGCCACGGGGTGATCATTTTGCATCAGTACAGCGCCAATGCCTGTGGCACTCACATCGGTTTCCACCACGAACCGTTTGGAAAAGTCCAGTAACGCAAGCACGGGTGCCTCGATGAGCGCTGTTTTCATAGCCTGGAAGGCTGCCTCTGTGGTGTCCGTCCAGATGAATGGCACATTCTTTTTTAAGAGGTCGTTGAGAGGGCGGCTGAGGATACCAAAATTGCGCACAAACTTGCGGTAGTATCCTGCCAATCCCAAGAATCCACGGAGTTCCTTCGCTGTTGCTGGCTGTTTCCAGGTTCTCACCGACTGCACATACTCATCCAGTGTTGCCACTCCTGCTCCACTAATTGTGTGTCCCAAATAGCTGATTTCTCGTTGGGCAAAGGAACACTTGGAACGTTTTGCGAACAGATCATTTTCCTTTAGGAGTTGAAGCACTTGACGAAGAATATCCAGATGCTGCAAGTATGTCTTCGTGTGAACTAATATGTCATCCATGAATGCAAGCACTCCATGTCGGTTCAACGGCCGGAAGACGGTGTTGATGGCACTTTGGAAAGTTGCCGGGCCTCCTGTTACCCCATACGGTAGCACCTTGAACTGAAACTGCCCCTGATGTGTCTTGAAAGCTGTTTTCGGCTCGTCTTGCTCCACCAACCGGATCTGGTGATACCCTGCCTTCAAGTCCAGCTTCGAGAACCATTCTGACCCTGCTAGCTCATCCAACAGCTCGTCAATGATCGGCAGCGAATAAGCATTCTTGACCGTGATAGCATTCAAATGCCGAAAATCCACACAAAACCGCCAAGTCTGGTCTTTCTTCTTGACCAGCAAGACTGGTGATGAAAATGGGCTTGTACTAGGCACGATCAGACCTGCGCGAAGCATCTCTTGCACTTGCTTCTCGATCTCTGTCTTCTGTTCTGGAGTATATCTATAGGGACGGATGTTAACAGGTTTTGCTCCGGGTATCAAGGGAATTGTGTGGTCCCACGACTTGTGTTTGGGTAATTCTTGAGGTTCTGAGAAGACCACTTCGTACTCTTTCAGTAGTTGTTCCACTTTCGGCATCTTGTCCGTCGTTTGCTGCCTGGGCTGTTGATCTGCCACTGGGTAGAGCGTGACCACACAGGCAACCACGTGGTCATCCACCAGCTCCTGTAATTGAGCCATGGAGATCTGGGGAACATGCTGAAGTTTGCTTTGCACCCCTTGCAACACCACTTTCTGGCCGTCTCTTTCAAACTGCAAGATTTTCTGCTCCCAATCCACCCACATTGGTCCACAGCATTGGATCCAATCCATGCCAACTATCATGTCATAACAGCCGAGCGACAAGATGCGTAAGTCCGTCTTGAATCTATGCTCCTGTGTCGTCCATTCGCAGCTCGGAATGATGCCTGCGCACTGCAAGACTCCTCCATCCGCGATCTTCACTGTGATAGGATCAACCCGCTGCACTCGCTCCTGCAGATGGTCAGCCACAGCCTCGCTAACAAATGAGTGTGAGCTCCCAGAGTCCACCAAGATGAGCACTGACTTGCCCGCAATCCTCCCCAACAATCTGATTGTGTGTGGCGTTGTCTGACCTGTTGTTGCCACCTTGGAGATACACATCAGAAATTCATCGTCAGACTCGCCATCTTGCATCTGGGGTGCTTGGTTCTCTGCTTCCAAGAGTTCGAGAAGCTCTTCTACAACGTGCAGCTGAACCATAGCTGCGCATTGCTGGCCTTGGCCCCAACGCTCGCCACACTTGAAGCACAGCCCTCGCGCGCGCCGGTAGTTGCGCAGAGCCGCGACTCGGTCTTCGCCACGCGCCCCTCTGTCGGCACGCTCACCCCGATCTGCACCGCACGCTGCATCCAGGCCCCGACGGTCCTTTGCTGCAACCGGTGGTGCTGGCAGTAGCTGACGAGCTGGAGGTGCGCCCAGTGCTAGCAACGGGCGCGGTGGAGCTCGTTGTTGTGGCACATCTTGTCGCCGAAATTCCTTCCGAGGCAACACCTCCAACAGCTCCTCCTGCATCGTAGCCAAGGAAAAAGCAGCATCCAAATCTTTTGGCTGGTGTAACATAACACCTACACGAATATCAGTACGAAGCCCTTCTAGGAAGTGTGTGGTGAAGTATAATGAATCAAAGCCAGGGTTATGTGCTAACATCTGGTGCATCAGTTCCTCAAATCTACTCATGTACTCGTGGACTGAACTAGTTTGTCTAAGACTGTGGAACTGCCTCAAGTGTGTCTGGTATTGTTCTCTGCCGAACTTGCTACACAGCACTGTGCACAGGGCCTCCCAAGTGAAGGATGCGCTCTGTGACTCCTGCAACTCCAGCCAGCAAGCCGCATTTCCCGTGAAATGCAGAGTTGCTACCCGCACCCGAAGTTCAGGTTGAACTCCGTAGACATCGAAGTACTTTTCACACCTGCTCTTCCAAAATTGCGGATTATCTCCATCAAAGGACGGAAAATCCAGTTTCGGCAAAGCCCAATTATGCTGGGCTTGCTGCCGCTGGTCAAACTCACGCCCCCCATCCCCAGATGTGCTGCTTGGAACAAGAGAGAAGGGTGGAGATTTGGACGCACCGTTGGCCGGAGGCGGCACTAGGGTGGTGACCCCCCCATGAGCCAGACCCCCGAGATCATGGATGTCGCCGTGGCCACTTGGCCCATGGTGCCCCGGGTCGACCGCTGGTGGCGGCGCGACTGTTCCCACCACTGGATCTGACACGGCGGCCGTCGGATCTGTCGTCCCCGCCGGATCCGCGAGCGCTGGATGGAGCGCGATGCGGCCCACCTGGGTGCGCAGCTCATCGAGTTGGCCTTGGAGATTGGACACCACCGGCCTCCACAGCTCGAGCGATGTCTGGATGGCCTCCAATCTGGCGTCGGTGGCCGCGCGGCTCTCCTTGACGGACTGGATCAGAGCCGCAAGTTGTTCCTCCATGGCCTTCGCCCGCTGGGCTTGTTTGGTGAGGTAGCGTGGCTTCCGTAGGTAGTCCGGCAAGTCCAAGTCGCTGAGGATCGAAGTGACCTCTGATACCAAGTGTAACGTACCTAGGGATCTAGATCTGGAGGTAGGAGGAGGGGATGAGAGGGGAACGGCGAGAGAAGGGGAATTGTATAGATAGAGGAGAGGTCAGGAAGATCAGCTTCCGGTCCAGGCAATACAATAGTCGATATCCCTCTCACGCCACACACACCGTTTACTTATACCACCCACTCATGCACGCCACAGCTGTCGACAGGCGATTCGGTCTGCTGATTCGCTTCCCAGTCTTCCAGCCCTTCGCCGTGTCTCTGACTCCGGGACCCACTAGCCCTCCGGATCCTTCTGGTTCGGTGCGGCACTCCCAGGTGGCGTGACAAAAACGTTGCTTTTTGAAGTTTTGGAACAATGCGTTCAAACATCAGCAGACTGGATGCATTTGTGGTTGTAGCTTCAAGGACACTGATTTTCATATCGAGCATCTAGCTGCAACTGTTCCATGTCGAGCATGTTCCACCGAACTCTGTTCACATCTAGCTGGAACTGTTTCATATCGAGCATATTCCTAGATTTATGCTTGAACTCGTATTTCTGATGCATCCTATTCGTAGTCTACTGATGCTAATCTCTCTTCTGGATCCGACCTTACCATGAAAAGTAGACAAGAGATGTTTGGTGGAGAGCACAAAGGTGAAAAGCCAAACTATGACACTAGTGATGGATTATTATGTAGGAGCACAAGCAGTGCAACCTATATCATGTGGGCTACCTTGCACAAATTTTCTGGCCTCAAAATTAATTTTCATAAGAGCGAATTTTTTTGCTTTGGAGATGCTGCAGAATCTGCACCTGAGTATGCTGACACTTTTGGATGCCAGCTCGAGCAGTTCCCGATTCGGTATCTGGGTATTTTCATACACTATCGGCGTTTAACTATTGCTGAGTGGAAGCACGTGGATGAGAGACTTGAGAAGCGACTAGCCAGTTGGAAAGCCAAACTCTTGTCATATGGGGGGCGATTGATATTGATCAATTCCGTCCTCGGCAACATGGTTCTATATATGTTGTCATTCTTCCATCTTCCGAATGGGGTTCTTCGGCGTCTCAATTACTTTAGATCCAGATTTTTTTGGCAGTGTGATAATGAATCCAAGAAATATCGACTGGCTAGGTGGACTGTATTATGTCGACCTAAAAGTCAAGGGGGGCTTGGAATTCAAGACCTTGAGGTTAAAAATATTGCTCTTCCCAGCAAATGGGTTTATAAACTACTCACGTATGGCAGGAAATCATTTGTAACAAGTACGCGAGATCCAAATCCGTTTCTCAAGTCTATTGGAAATCTAGTGACTCACATTTTTCGTCTTGTGTCATGAAGGCCAAGGAATTCTTTTTCCAATTTGGAACTTTCTTGGTTAGGGACGGTTCCTAGGCTGGATTCTTGGAAGACACCTGGCTAGGGACCACACCACCAATGGTGCAATACCCGATCTTGTATAGGATTGTTAGACATAAATTTGTTACCATCACACAAGTTTTGGGGCAACAAAACCCTGATATTTCTTTCCATAGGGAACTTTTAGGACCTCGCCTGGCAGCTTGGAATGAGTTACTCATACGTTTTGAGGCTATTCAGTTGTCAGATGAACCGGGCATCTTTTGATGGAAGTTGCATCAGAATGGCAAGTTTACAGTCAAATTCATGTATGATGCAATGGTTCATTGTGATCATCCGGTTGATAACAGGAAATTGTGGAAGCTTATAATCCCTTTAAGACTGAAGATATTCCTCTGTTTCCTAAACAGAGGGGTCATCTTAACTAGAGATAAGCTGGCACGATGCAACTGGCAAGGCACCAAGACATGTGTCTTTTGCCAACATGACGAGTCTATTAAACTCTTATATATGATGCTGAAAATTGATACACATGATTCAGTGTGGTGCTCAATTATATATATGGTCCTTGAAGTAGCCTGGCTCTAATTAAAACATAAAGACAGGACAGAAGTGACTTGACATTCATTTATTGCAGGTCATCTCTCTCATGTGGCACATTCACTTGACAACTACTCCAGCCATATATGCGATTGGAGAGGTGGAGCCAAGTGAGGCTAGCTAGGTGGTGAAAGAGGATGATGGAGAGCATAAACAAATCAGTTTTGCTTGGTTGTAAGATTAGTTCAGCATTCTGTAGTTTAGATAGGAGTGGGATGCATCAAGAATAAGAGCTCAACTAAACAATCCTGTCAATGGATTCATTTCTATGTACAGTTTGCCAACACCTTTCACCGAGAGCGTCAAGCCTTTCTGTCCTATGGATCTTGCATGCCGCTGGAGACGCGGGAACCGCAGGGCATGCGGAAGACAGTCAAATCTCGCAGAGTAAGCAGGACAATCAGGGGATAGAAGTACACCTATCGCTGTCAACAGGTTGATAGTGATCATCAAGGTTTTGGTTACCGAATCAGGAAATTTTAACGAGGGGGACTGGTAAACGTGGTTACCATGGTTACCGAGAAATACCGAGAATATTTCAAACGAATTATAGTTGAATTTTGAATTCAAATAAGTGAATGAACAAACATTATAGTTGATTTTTGAATTCAAATAAGTGAATGAACAAACATTCAAACTAGAGACCTCTCAAAACAGGAACTAGGTTGCTACCAACACGTCAAAACCAACGCTGATGGGATTAATTAGATCCTACGTACTTTTTGCTTGGTACGAGGATTTACCAAGGGGCACGGAAATACGTGGATTTACCGAGGGGCACGGATATACGTGGTAACCATGGGAAATCTTAAAATTTCGACCGGTAACAAAAGCCTTGGTGATCATACGTCAGAAAATTTCAGCCTAAAAGAATAGGAATTCACACACCTACTCGGAGGGGCTTTTAGGCACCAACATAGAAGTGAAATCTAGGGTAAAGACATATGATTGCTTCCAAATGTGTGGATCAATATATTTTTCCATTGGAATGTATAAGTCAGTTCTGCACAAATATTTAATCTCTGTTTTGTATTTACATGTACTAGCTATTATTATTGAAGCATTTTTTTAGAGAAATTTTAAGATGGTGCAACTTACATGATAGGGAGGTGATACTATGAGATAAGAGGATTATTTATTCCTAGCCATCAATCCCTTGAGGGTAAATTCGACTGACAAAATATAGTAAGTAAAAAAAGGACATGGAGTGCTCTTTACTAAATTGATGTTCTCTCATTAGAATTTTTTTCCCTATATGCATGCATGGCAGGTCCGACATTGCCAGTGGAGAGTGAGTATTCCACCATATGCCATGCATGAGTTGGCATGTAGGATTTGTTCTAGTTTATTGTGTTTTTTTTACTGGTTCTGAGCCAGCAATTCCAACAGAAATAACTCCGAATTAGTTTTTTTTTTCGAAAAGGAACTCCGAATTAGTTACTTGTATCTCTTCACAATAGACGGCATAGTCATCCCATATATACTCATCCTTCTACATGCAGCAACAATGCAATAAAAGGCAAAGCTTTGATTTAATTTCAAATACATATTTTGTCTTGATCTCCTCTGAAGGGCAATCTATGGGCTATATATATATATATATATATATATATATATATATATATATATATATATATATATATATATATATATATATATATATATATATAGGTAAATTATGTGGGGCACCTAGGTGCTTGGGCACCTAGGTCCCAATATAGCAAGTCATATTTGGACATAGTGACCTTCCAAATTTTGTTTGCATGCACTACAACTATCAACGGTCAATAATTGCTTTCCAAAAAATTAATATACTATTGGTTTCCTAATATAATTCCTTTCCAAATAAAAATGATACGTATGTACACTCTTATTTTTTAAGGTATCGGATATGACAAAATATGTAATGTTAGCCCAAATGTTTGTATGTATATTAAGGATATTCTTATTCATTTTTCTAAAATTTAACTTTTCAAGGTATCTAGTATCTTTAACTTAAGGCCGGGTCATATTTTTACTGCTTATATTTCTATACAAATTACGGTGACCAAATAATATAAACTACGATCCTAATTACTTTTTTACTTGTAAGAATATATGATACCCACGCATGATTTTTCCCTACATACATATACCCATGCAAGAAAATATATTGCGGACTCTGGGTATATACATACACAAAAATCAAATGGATACGTACTAAATATTCTAGGTATATATACACAAAAAGTATAATGTGTTACATACTAAATATTCTAGGTATATACCTACTAAAAAATTCTAATGAGTGCGTGTCAAGTAAACGAATCCGTACATACCTAATCTAATTGGTACGAACTAAATATTCTGGGTATATACATAGAAAAAAATCTATTTGTGTACGTACTAAATATTCTAGGTATAAACATAGATAAAAATCTAATACGTACGTACTAAATATTCTGGGTATGATAGTCACGCATGATTTTCTCCCTACGTACATATACCCATGCAAGAAAATATATTGCGTAATTTGGGTATATACATACACAAAAATCTAATTTAAAGGTACTAAATATTCTAGGTGTATACATACACAAAAAATATAATGTGTTACATACTAAATATTCTAAGTGTATACATACACAAAAAATATAATGCATTACATACTAAATATTCTAGGTATATGCCTAAAAATCTAATGAGTATGTACCAAATAAACGAATCCGTACAGACCTAAGCTAATTGGTATGTAATAAATATTCTGGATATTTAGATAGATAAAAATCTAATGCGTACGTACCAAATATTATGGGTATATACATATAAAAATCTAACGGGTACATACTAAATAAATGAATTCATACATACCTAGTTCGTACATGTATGAAATAAATATCTATATACCTAATGTTTAGTTTTTTTTCCTTCTAAAGTTATGTCACCATGCATGGCGTGTTTAATGACATCCATTAAATGATACACGTCATAATTGTTTCCGAATTGGCAGTTATTAATGGATTGACCAGTTACCTTATATACCTATCACAATAGCACGCATCTAAATGCAATCAAATGGTGGAAAAGCAAGGAGCCTGGACACCTAGGTGCCCCAAACGGTCGTTCTATATATATATATATATATGTGTGTGTGTGTGTGTGTGTGTGTGTGTGTGTGTGTGTGTGTGTGTGTGTGTGGCGTCGGTGTGCAAACACTTTTTCAGAGTTCAATGGTGTGGCATCTACCTACTGGCACAGTATATATATATATATATATATATATATATATATATATATATATATATATATATATATATATATATATATAGAGAGAGAGAGAGAGAGAGAGAGAGAGGAGATCAAGACAAAATATGTATTTGAAATTAAATCAAAGCTTTGCCTTTTATTGCATTGTTGCTACATGTAGAAGGATGAGCTTAGCTAGTCGATGTAGCTTGGAAGATAGGGTCTATATATGTAGAGTCTATATATGTAGATAGGAAAAACCATGGATGATAGACCCCACACTGCTAGTACAGAGGGAGTTACATAGACTAGTGTCTAGTCTATTCAGTACTATGTACAAGTAAACAATGCATGCCAGGTCACACATTGTCACAGAGAGGTACTATTCCATCACTTGCCCTGGGGATGAGTGGCATGTGGGATTTTTTCCCAAATTGTTGTGATTATTTATTGGTTCTGGCGCAATAATTCCAAAAGAAATAACTCCAACTTAATTCCTCGATAGCTCTTCACAACATACTACATGGTCATCCTATATATACACAATTTATTAATGGCAACCCACATCAATTTATAATTCACCACGCTTACCATAAAACTAAGAGAAGATTATACACAATTACAGTCATGTATGTAAGTATGTGTCCTTTTAGGTGCATGCATGTAATTGAATAAGTGTTGTGTCTACATGCTACTGCCCATTTGTCTAATACTAGCACATCTGGATATTATTAATTATAGAAAGAAAAAATAAACTTCGGTATGTATGCATGCATATATAGATTTGAAATGCATGCGAGGACTAATCGAGGAGGTGAACCTGCCTGCCTGTCTGGTGAGGAGGAGGAGCCTGAGTAGGACGTATGCCTTTACGCTACCCGTGAAGGAATGGTCGGATTCGTTTGGAATGGTTTGGATCCGCACGTGCCGGGCCCGCCTCCAAATATTGACATATCCCTTTCCCACCCTCTCCTTTTTAAACCCTCCGACTCCCCCCGCCTTCTCCTTCAACCTCACCAACTCAGGATGGGAATGGGTCGGGTAGGCCCGCTGGGTCGCTGACCCGACCCAAAAATTTGAGGCCAATGGGTCAAGTGGGTCGGTCTCAAACGAGAATTGGGTCAACAGGGCCGGCATCGGGTGACCCGCTGGGTCAGCAGGGTCGGCCCATCTTATAGCTTATAATCACACACCAGCTGCAATCTTCATCGCGCCAGTACCCGATTATGCGACGTAGTCTGTCATATAATTTCTGGTAAATGCTCGCATGTGTGTCTTTTTGTCAAGGGGTCTTCAGTTGCATGTCAACCATCGACTCGTAACTAGGGGTGTGTGTTCTTGAGGACTCCCAGCTGCAAGTTGACCATCGACTCGCAACTAGGGTGTGTGTGTATCAACAGCAAAATTGTCTTATATGTTTCAGCATGCATACGTATAAACCACAAGTAGATGGTTTGATTTTTTTGCTCGTTACAAATCTGTTTGCCGCCTCCCTACTAGCTAGCATGCAGGGCATGTACCAGGTGCACCGCCTCGTCCTCCTTTGATGTAGGATCACTGGTACTCACTTGTACTGCTACTTACTTGTAACCCCAATCGGAGGAATACAGGGTGCGATGTTCTCTTAGCTGTGCTTACGTTCTAGCATTTCTGCTAAGCATGTAATTTTATTAGTTATTACACTCAGATTCCATTATAAATTGTCCCTAATTTTAACATTTTATTTATCCACAAAAACAATGTAAAGCAAAAAAATCTGGGTCGACCCAAAATACCCATCAGGCCAACGAGGCCATTGACAATTTTTATATGGGTCGACCCATGGCTTCTTAAATTGGCCTTGGGGCCACAGGGGCCGGGTCCAAGGCCAGGTCTGGGTCGGCCCGTTCCCATCATGATCACCAACATCCATCGATCAGCATCACCACCACTTCATTCTCCCCCCGCCTTCCCTCCTCTGATCAGCTCCACCATCGACCACTGATTTGCTAGCTAGCTAGGGTTACTTACTACTTCATTTCTCACTACTAGTAGTTGAGATCATGGAGGGCGGAGAGGGATCCGGTGCCGGCGAGCCGACCAAGTACCGCGGGGTGCGGCGCCGGCCGTGGGGCAAGTACGCGGCGGAGATCCGTGACTCGAGCCGGCACGGCGTGCGCATGTGGCTTGGCACCTTTGACACCGCCGAGGAGGCCGCGGCCGCCTACGACCGCTCCGCCTACTCCATGCGCGGCCGCAACGCCGTGCTCAACTTCCCCGACCGGGCGCACGTCTACGAGGCAGAGGCCAGGCGCCAGGGCCAGGGTTCTTCATCGTCGGCCGCGAGGCAGCAGCATCAGCAGCAGGGGCAGAGCGGGGTGATCGAGTTCGAGTACCTGGACGACGACGTGCTGCAGTCCATGCTCCACGACCACGACAAATCCAACAAGTAGCTACTAGATCGATCGATCATCGACCGCCTACTGTACCATCCATGCAACATCAGCCTGCCTGCGCGGGCGCGGGCGCGGGTGCAACCTAGCTAGGTATGCATTCCGGCCATATGCTTACTACGTATGTACGTATATTATGTATCTACGAGAGCCTACGAGCTCATCGACGATCGTGGTGCATTGTGATGAGGATTCCATCGACTCGGCCCTCTACCATATATTTGATGGGTCGATCGATTAATTTGCGGTCAATAATCCAATGGATGATATGGGCTTTCAGTCTCAAATGCATGACACAATCGCAATGCCTGCATTTTCAGTTATTACAGTATGCTTAATTAATTAATCGACTTGTATCATCAACACACATATGCATCATATATCTCAACATCAACACATATACTGTGAACGCATCCTCGTACTTCCTGGCGGTATTCAATGTTGGGGAATTAAATCAAATCGCCTGCTAGCTTGTTAGTCACACATGCACACGTAGGTACTCGATTACCGGGCCGGTCGGAGAGGTATGGAACCTACCTGGAAGCTTCTTAATTTCATATGCATTGCATAATAAGTAGGGCTGGCTGCTAACAGCTGAAAGTTCGATCGATGAAAGCAATCAAATATGCATGTCACCGATCGCCGCCGGTCCGGTCCCGGCCGAGAGAAAGTAGTACGTACGGCTGGCTGGAGCCACAGTCTAGGGCTCCTTTGATTCAAAGGAATTCCGTGGGAATTTTGGAGGGTTAGAATCCTTAGGATTTTTTCCTATATTTGTCGTTTGATTCACAGGATTGAATCCTATAAGATTTGTTCCTCTGGAATCAAGTGTACTATATTTCATTAGAAATCTAGCATTCACTCCAACCTCTTTTTTCAATTCCTTTGTTTTTCCTGTAGCATCAAACACTCTATGCTAATCATGTAGGATTTAAGTGGACATGCCACTAAAATCCTGTATTTTCCCTATTCCCGCGTTTTGAAAATCCTGCAAATCAAAGGGGGCCCTAATCTAGCTTCAACAGTCGACCGCCCAGAATGCACTCCGTCCATGAGAATTCATTCAGGGGCTGCGATGGAGCAACCGTACGTGCATGAAGCTTCTCGGAAGTCGGAACCTGCCTGCCTGCTTTCATTCCGGCCGTCACTACCATTACGTTCACCAACACATATGTACACAGCACACCTCTGCTCTGCTGGTAGATCATCAATTACCTGCGCGCTGAAACCAACATGGAGAAACATGTCATGTGTAACTGCACCAACTCAATCTCCTACTGCATCAATTAATTACTCAGTGTACTCCATCCTAGCTACAATTTAAATCAAGCACTAACAAATTATATGCACCCGCTGATTGTCAAAATTTAAGGTGATGCATGGTTTATTCTACTATATATGTGCCATTGTGCCAACATGTATGCACTTGTTGTTTATATGTGGCAAGTATAGACCCCGGCCAGGAAATTTTGAGAAAACCATCACATAAATATATGGATTGTTTTATTTAACCTCCATTTTCAAACTTTGGTGTTCAAATTTCTTCTTTCAAATATAACAACAATACCCGCAATGGTGGGCTCATAATTAGATTTCGGTGTCGGGGGCCTAATACTTTAACGGGGACGCTCCTTTTGCACCGGAGATGACAAAATATGCACATGGGCCTTGATTGACGAGGATTCAACAGAGCATCTCATCGCCAATAACTTGTCGGGTGCTAAGTAGTGGCGTTCTCTGCTAAAGGAAACACTATTGCATGTTTACTTCATATCACAATGATGTAGAGGCCGGGGGTCTACCTCCTTTCCAAAAAAACTATTAGCTTTGTCAAAGTCTTGGTGACATTTTGGGGAGTGTCTACAGAAAAATGACCCGTGAGCATGTGTACCAGCAAGAACCCACTCTCTAGTCTCTACAATAGTCTTCATGCCAAAATTCCTCATAAACCACACCATGATTTGGGAGACTACAATGCCAAAGAAGCCGAAGCTACATGCGAGGTGAAGCTCGAAGGTGCTCCTTGGTGAAGTTGAAGGAAAGAAAATCAACGTTACGTGGACGCAGCTATTTCACGCTCGGCCTCAAAGGCAGCCGCGACAACAATTTGTCGGTATCAGCATGTGATTTAGCTATGGTCTGCAGTGAAGTGCCATACTTAGCGTTTGATTTTCACTTAAATCATGTGTATGTAATGTCAAATTGTTTGGCAGTAGTGAGGGATATCAACTCGGGCTCCCTCTACCCATAAAGTGTACCTCACTTTCCTAGAGTAGAGTTTGGACATTAAGGAACTATTGGAAGCTTCTTATCTTTGGAAACCTTTTGTTGCCAATATAGCTTTTCCCAACCATGCTTGATAGTGATCATGTGAAGCCATGTGTTTGTGTTGAGCCCAGCCAGGAGTTGTGCGAGTCATCATCATTTTCCAGGTTCAGTTGCACAGTTTGCAGGCAACATATGAAACAATGAATGAAAAACCCAATGCACAATGTTCAATGATATACTACATCATGTTTTTAACTTTTCATGCATATTTGTTACAAGCAGTGCTAAATACAAAGAATATATGATGCAGTTGTGATATTACAAAGTACGCATTCATTGTTTGTTGATTGTTTTAACCCGCATGAAATGAAATGCATATTTGACCATGAAAACCCTGATATATGAGTACCACAAAAGATTCGAGAAAAATCCTTATATGTACCTCCTAGACTCCAGGCCATTCTATTTAGTTAAATATAAGATAGGAAATATACACTCAAAAGTACCCTATTTCTTTAAACCTGCACCTAACATAGACAATCATACACTAGAAACACTCATCAACATATTTATTAGATGGTATGATTTAGAGCTCCTTGTGAATATATTTAACGATATGCAAATAGACAATAAGATACATATATACACTATTACTCATCTTTGAAACAAATTAATATAATGATGCATACAAATTTCCCTATATTATTTTTCTTACATACATTAGAGTTAGCCAAATAATTTTAAAGATGGTGTTTCAAAAGAGAAACAATTTACATAAATTTTCTGGAAAAAGTGGAAGTGTTGCAATGATTGATTTATAATTGTATCTTAATATTTTAGTGATATTGAACTATGTTAAGTGTAATAAGAAACTATACTTGAAGAAGACCTTCATTTTCTTTGTTTGGCAATAAAACAACTCACATCTTATTTGATCCCCTACAAGCCAAAATCCCCTCCAATCCACTCCTATCCCCTTGGGAGGAGGATTAAACGAAGAAGGCCTTGAGTGAAATCAAATCAAATCTCCCATGAAGCCATTCGGTCACGTGAAAGCGATGGGCCTGCAAAGCGATGCCCAGCCCTGCTTTCGCCCGTTTCCCACCCGGCCTCTTTTGAGCATTTGTTGGATAGAGCGACTAGCTGGGTGGGCTGGGCGCCATGAGTATTCAGTTCATGGATGAGCGACCCCAAGTACAGGAGCTCATCACCACGCCACCGTCCAACCACGTTCACCACGCCACCCCTACCCCATCGCAGCATCATCACCACGCGGAGCCTTTCCGGTTTCAGCAAAGGAGTTAAAACCATTATTACATATGGCGTTTTATCCCAAACGGACACTAGATGGGTTATGGATGGGTCGTGGTGTTTCCTTCTCTCTTTAAATAATCAGAGGACACGCCGGGCCCGTCTGATCACGGAGCCCCGTTGAAAAGTACACAGATGTGGCCAAAGTCCACGTGACGGCCACAGGTTACACACGGCCACAGGATACACAACGTCCTGTTCTCCATGTCCTCACCCTCACATGGCACGCACGCACGCCAAGGCCCATGCTTGCACACTAAAATACTACAGAGTCATCCTATATATACACAATTTATAATTGTGCCAGTAGGTGGCTGATGCAACACTACTGAACTCCGAATCACTCTTTGCACACCTAAGCCATAGATACAACCCATAGTTTGGCATTTATAGCATATCAAGGCAAAATTCGTAGTTTAATTAGATTGAAGCTTTTTCTTTTCCTGCATAGTTGCTACGTGCGTAACATGCTCTTAGCTAGTTGATGTAGCTTGGAAGGTGAGGTTAATTGGAACATATTTTGTAGAAGTTAGATGCATTGTGACGGTAGGTTCAAGTTTGAAGGAAGGCCTTTGTTCAACACCGATGTTGCATGGTTATTCCCATGTAGTAGGTTTGATGTTGTGCAAGGTCCTCATAAACAGGACTGATTCTGTTCAGCAGCAGCTCAGGCAACTACTGGAAGATTTGGGTATTTGGAGCATCTGATTTCTATTTGTGAAAGGTCTTTGGAGCTTTGGTTTGCATAGTAGAAAGGCCATGATTTGTTTAGCACATAGCTTTGATTTTGATCTGTGCAGTACAAATTAAGCTCAGTCTTTCTTTTGGAAGCTTTCTTTTGTGTGCAAGACACACTTTTCCGTTACAAGGAATTGTTGGTAGTCTCTGCTGAGTGTATCTACATGACTATCCTTCTTTTCCATTTTCAGCATGTGATTGTTGATGTGTGAAAGGTAGTAATATAGAGGACTAATTTTGTTTGCATCTCTTGTTTTCAGTTCCATCTCAAGCCACTGAACCCTGCAACTACTTAAGAGGGATATATATCTACTCCCTCCGTCCAATAATGTAAGAACGTTTTTGGTTCTAGTGTAGTGTCAAAAACGGTCTTATATTATAGGACAGAGGGAGTAGCTTTTGCCCTGCAACAATATCCGTCTCTCATCTTTCCAGTCAGTTCAAGGTGCAAATTAGAAGAACATAGCGCCAAGAGTTCGGACTTTTGCGTGGAGGCTTCTTTGCAACACATTAGCTATAGGTAAAAGGGCAGGTAAGTATTCTAAGTATATCAGTGAAAATTGTTCTACCTGTGGAAATGTTGAAGATGAAATGAATCTTTCCTTTTTATGTCCTTTTGCTAAAGCAGCTTGGTATAGTTTTCCATTGTTCATCAAAACTGAATTATTAGCCCATCATAATCACTCAATTCCAAATTTGATCAAAGCTTTGATTACTTCCAATCACCCACAAATAAATATAACATCACTATATACTTTTCTGTGGTGCATTTGGAAATTTCGGAACGACGCACGTTTTTTGCAGGAAATTCCACACTCCTTCTCAGGTACATGCAGCTGCAGCAGCAATCATGCAAGGTGCAAATTTTGAGGCAACAAATACGTCTCAGGCTAGCAGCGCAGGGCAAACAGGAGCTGTTCTTACTCACAGTGTGCTGCCATCTCTGTTGGAGTTGTGTCGAATATAGTGTACAAGGTAGGTTACAATTGGACTTGTAGTTGTATTGTGTTTACATAGGATATGGAGTCGTGTCCCTCAGATTTATTCTAACAAGTGGTATCAGAGCTAGGTTATTCGGAGGCTGTGGATCGTTGATTTAGAGGAAGGATCGAGTTGAATATGCAGCCGGCTGTGGCGTGGTTCTCGACGAGATTGGCAGAAGCATGCAGAAGTTCTACACGGCGGCGGACACGCGGAACCACAGCATGTGCTGGTTCGCGGGGCTGGCGGTCGCGGATTCGATCGATCAGCAGCGGCACATCGCGTACGGGCAGGCGGACAGCAGGTCGATCGATTGACGGGTGCTGATTGCGGAAGCCCAAGGCGCGGGACAAGGCACGTGCGTGGGCAGTGGCCCAGGTGGCGGAAGCCGCACACGCTGCAGGCACGCGTGGCACGTACATGCGGAGGAAGGCCTAGATGGATGCGTTAGCGATCTACGAGAGATTTGTTGAAGACAAAAAGAGGACCGAGTCCTCATGTGATACAAAGAGGAAAATCGAATCGGCAAGGGAAATAGTCTATCAAGACATACACGTACATCGGAATTAGCAGGCGTTTTGGCAGACAAGTTCGCTAGCATTGGGAAGTTGACCAAGATCAAAGTTGCTATACACGTGAAGACCAGAAGTGTTTTTTTGGTTGGAATTGCTAGTAGTACACAGAGGACCGGAGGTTCAGTTTGCATATTTTGGGCATCGCGTGCAAAGCTCAGATAATTTTTCGCAGGGTCAGCCGTATGAAGAAGCATGGCGTCATCAGGCATCAGGTTTGAGGTGAAGAAGTTCAGGAACTGGAAACCTTGGGTTATGGCCGACATGGATGAAAGATTTGTTGACACAACAGAGATGCTTGAAGGCGTTGGGGGAAGTCATGTCAGCTAAGATGGAATTATCATCTGATGGATGGAAATTCGCCGAAGACGATTTGAGAGCCTTGAGTGTGTCGTACAGTCGAACGAGTTCGGCTGGGTTGGACTGGACAGTCTGACGGATAGACGCAAGTCGGTTGGTACAGAAGACGGTGGTGGGATCGACGACGATGACATAGGAGCGTGATGCTGATGGTGACCGACTTCTGAGTCGTGGAAACACATGGCACATGCCTAAGGGCTTGTGTGGCTTCGACAAGACTATCGCGCGGGATTGATTCAAGGTGGTGTATACACGGAGCTTGAAGTCGATGCGGCGCAGGGGTGGACTGATCATCTACCATGGAGTCATGTTGAAGGTGGAGCTGGATTGAGAGGCTATGTCGTAAGTCGACAGGGAGTCGAAGCCTATTCAGCGATGGAAAAGCGAGGGACACGTAGTTCGGACTGGAGCCCAGTGGTCTGATGGAAGCGTAAAACTCGTCATCGGTCGGTGATGATCGGTGGTACTCTGCAGTGGGGGTTTGAGTGGTGTGGGTTTGCGACCCTTGAGACTCGACCGGGACAGCGGAGGCTCGACGCAGTAATAGCGGCGAGGCGTGCGGTATGCACGGGACATGGAGACGGGCCAGGGCTCCGGTGGTCATACATGTGGTGAGACAACTGTGAATTTGACTCGGGATGACTACAAGCAACGGTGAAATTCCTTGAAGTTTCAGACAGACGGTCAAGAAAGGAGCGGTGATGTTGAGTTCAGATAACTCTTGTGTGTGACACCCAATATGTGAGTTGTTCACTTTCACGCAGGTCAGTGATTGGTGTTTGATGGTGTTGAACTGATACTCTGGAAGTTGGGAGCACAAACTAGAGTAACAAGGAACTTAATTTTGCTCGAGTGTTGACTGTGGTCAAGAAAAGAAGGGACTACAAGTTGTAGGTGGAGTGACATGGAGTCTTTGGAGTAGCAGTGGTTCTCATGGGATAAACTCAAGTTCAATGTACATGGAAGTTTGATGCATGGACAAATTCAAGGTGGTGGAGTATATTGCCAAGGTGGAGTTTGTTGGAGTTGTGTCGAATATAGTGTACAAGGTAGGTTACAGTTGGACTTATAGTTGTATTGTGTTTCATAGGATGTGGAGTCGTGTCCTAGTAGGACACTTGTATCCTAGGCCTCTCTTATATAGCGGGGGTAGACACACGATGTAACTTATGCCAACATAAGAGCACAGGCGCGCAAGGGGGAGCCGGCGGCGTGTGCCGGCGCCCGGGTGGCCGGTGTGCGGTATTGTGACGGTGTCACGGGGAGGAGCGCCCGTAGTCAAGCCCCGGGGATGTAGCCATATCGGTGAACCTCGTTAACAAATCTCGGTATCGTGCACGTGTGATTGCTTGGTTCTCGAATGATCAACAGTATGCCTTGAATTTATTCTAACAATCTCCAGGAAAAACAATCATGGACTGGCCAACATTACAGGTCCCATAGTATTTTCAGATGCTTCCTGGGCTCCAGGACCTAAAGGGGGACCGACAATTGGAGGAATAGGAGTTTTTATCTAGTTTGCAGGTTATAGAAGCTGCTCTCAGCTGTGCATATCTGCCACTTCGACACCACTGGCGTCGGCCATTCAGGCTGAAGCATTCAACATGATGCTTGCTTCCCAGATTGCTCAGCTACTCAATCTTCAATATGCCACTTTCCTAACAGACTGTGCGACATTGGCGTCAGCTGTAGTTTCTCAAGACCTTATTTTAGATCCAGGTCATTGGATAATCAGACCTCAGCTCGCACATATTGCAGGTTCCTCGGCGTTTGATATCACAAGGGTCTACCACATTAACAGAGGCTATAATTTTTGTGCTCATCATCATGCCAAGCTTGCTCTCAAAATTCAGAATACACCTTACAGGTTCAGATGCTTAGGAGTAGGCAATGAAGCCTGCCTCAATGCAGTTGTAGCTGCTCTTACTACTCTGCTTAACTGCACAATTGTACATGTACGATGTTGCTAAATAAATGAAATTTATCTGTTTTTAAAAAAGGTACTTTGCTGATTCCCGCTACACCACACTTACTCTAGCGATTTTTCCCTCTCTGAAAGAGATGATCATGTGCCTTTCCGTTCCAATTGTTGGTGTTTGTTCAAGGTAATACTGCCTAGGTTTTATTTCAAGCCAAATTTGTGTGCAATGTCTTCTAGTTTGCGAGCCACACTTTCTTTCCATTTGTTGCTAGTCTCTAGTGACTAATTCTGATTGTCCTTCCTGTTACCATGGGACTGTTCATTTGTAATACAGAGGAACAAGATGCTTGCCGACCTGGCCAGAGAAAAGGTGGCCATGCTAATCGGCGCGTACGACGGGATCAAAGACCTGAGCATCAAGCTTGGGGAGCTCAAGAATTTCCTTGCTGATGCTGATAGGAGGAACATCACCAATGAGAGTGTATAGGGGTGGGTGGGGGAGCTGAAGCGTGGCATGTACCTGACCAACGACATCATTGACCTATGTCAGCTCAAGGCCATGGAGCAAGGTCAAACCAAGGATAGGGGGTGCCTTAACCCTCTGTTCTTTTGCATGTGAAATCCCGTCCACACCCACGACATTGGCACCCGCATCAAGTTGCTCAACCAAATTTTGGATGCTATTTGCAAGAGGCGCAACAGTTTCATTTTCATCAAGCTAGAGGCCTACGAAGACAGAAAGACGAAGGGTAGGCTCAAAACATAAGTTTATGAGCCTAATTAGCAAGCGCATTGCATTTGTGGCACGTAAAGCACCACAATATAATTCCTAAGTGGTATATTTAGTTGAAATATGATGTTCAGATGGCAGGCTTAAGCCTATTGAAGCCCCCCTAATAGAATCACCACTGCTTATGGAGGTGCTTACAAGAGAGGCACCTGGTGACAAAAGTGATTGCCACATGGTGGTCGCCATTGTTTGTGGTCTGCAATGATGATGGTATCAAAGGCATGTTCACTAAGAGGATATGGCTTAGCATCACACAGGATTTCAATGATGTTGAGCTATTGAGTACGGATATCATAGCTGTTGGTGGAGACCTGCCAGGAGGTGGTGGGGCTCGAGACGGAAACCTACTTGTTGGTGCTCTCAAGATTACCATCGGGGATAAGAAGTTTTTTTCTTTTTACTAGATGACATGTGGGGTGTCGACGCATGGGACAAACTGTTGAGGGGGCCCCTTTAGCTACGGCAGCCCTGGCAGCAGAGCCCTTATGACCACAAGACATGACACTCTAGCCCCAAGCATGAAAGCTGTGCACTACCACCATGTTGACAAATTAGGTGCTGAAGATGCATGGTCATTTCTTAAGAAGCAGGAGAGCATACCTACTTACTAGTAGTAACTTCTCACTACCCTTAATATATAATAATCTAATAATCTAGCACTAGTTTACTTCCAACCAGATTAACTTGCTTCCTGTCCTAAATCCACCTTCATTGATTGTCCACCATCGTTCGACGAATACTATAGCATATACTAGTACTATTTGCTGTAACAGGCAGTGGGATTTGTATGTCCAACACAGTAAACTTCATGCACTTTTGATGCTTCTTTCAATTTACCATTAGACCTATTCACTCATGTGAGTAACAGTCAACCACACACATGTGATGCATTATGCAAAGTTCACAATATATTTCAAGAACTATATTTATAGGTAAGTTTAAGATTACAACATACACATACAACTATCGACCATGATATCACTTTTTTGGCAGTTTAATTCAGATATGACAGGATTACCTTTTGATAGTATACTTTAGGAACAATCTAGCTTATGTGTAAAAAAAAGCATGGGCACTAGCTACTGCTAATGTGTTATGTGTCTATTATTAACTATATATCCAACTCCTTGCAAGTACTATTGGCTTGCAGGAACAATAAACAAAGAACCTGAGATTGAGATCCTAAAGGATATTGGCTTGCCGATTATAGAAATGTGTGATGGTCTAACACTTGATGTAAAAGTGATGGGAGGGCTTCTATGCCAGAGGGAAAAAGAACAACGTGCTTGCAAAAAGGTTCTCAATGATGCTATATGGTCAATATCCCAAATGCTAGAAGAGCTAAATTATGCAATATTTTTTAGCTATGAGGACTTGCCCTCTTCTTTGAGACAATGTTTTCTCCATTTCTAAATTCAACCTAAAAAGAAAGATATGCTATCGTATGAAATTGTCGGCATGTGGGTCAGTGAAGGTTTTGTTCATGGAAACTCAGATGGATTAGAAGAATCAGGACTTGAGTATTACAAGGAACTGACACTACGTTACATTATAGAGCCCGATCCGGATGACATTGCTGTAGATATGTACAATATGCATGATGTTGTTCACTCATTTGCTCAACTTTTAGCTAGAGATGACGCGATAATAACTCACAATGGAGAAAATGTTTACCACAAAATTAGTTTGCAAAGTTTTCTTAGGTTGTTTGTAGAAACTGAAGGATTGGGATCAGATACATTTGACTGGAGAACTTTACAAGAGGAGAAATCACTCACATCGTTAATGATAATTGGGAGTTTCAAGATACAGATATCAATGGCAGAGCTATGTGTATAGCTGAGGGGGCTGTGGCCCCCCGCCCCTCAGCCCAACACAAATTCCTAAAGGAATTTTTTTTTGGGGGGGGGGGGGGACAAAATTAGAATAAAGTATTCTCATCAGCCCCACCAAACACGTATACTTTCCCCCCCCCCTCCCCCCCCCACCCTCCACATCGCTGTCAAGCTCCGCCATTAAAGGTCATATGCTTCATTGTTAACCTTTTCAAGCCTACTGATGCTACATATAGAATCCTCAAACTTTGTTGCCTTGGCTAAATCTTTGTATAAGCTGAAACACTTGAGGTATTTGGCATTAAAAAATGCAATGGGTTAAATAGACTACCAAAAATGCAATGGGTTAAATAGACTACCAGAGAACATCAACCAGATGAAATTCCTACAACACATTAGCCTTGAAGGTTGTGAAAATTTTGTGGAACTTCCCAGTAACATTGTAAACTTAAGGGAACTAAGATTTCATGACCTTGACGAGACATCTATACATAGTATGCCGAGGGGATTTTGTGCTTTAACAAATCTGAGGACACTTTATGGGTTTCGAGCCCACATGGATGATAATTGGTCTAGTTTGGAAGAGTTTGGGCCTCTTTCCAACCTTAGGATCCCTGGATTAGAGGGTCTGAAGAATGTATCTTCTGCCTCTTTAACCACAAAGGTCAGGCTTGATGCAAAGGTCAATCTCAACATTCTGACTCTGAACTGCATGAGCAGACGGGTCAGCAATGAATTGATGAAAGATGGAGTGTCTGAGAAGGATCTAGGAATGATTGAGGAGGTGTTTGATAGCCTCTATCCTCCTCCTTGCATACAAGATATTCATACCTACAGCTATTTTGGGCATCGACTCCCAATATGAATAGAGCCATCACCTATTTTACACATGTTGGAATTTCGCCCACAGGATCAATCACATCAAATCATGATGAACACGCACACGCAAAAACTTTTACCAAAGGCACGTGTCGTGCCTCTCTTATCATCTTTATTTCTGTTCTGGTTTTCTCCACCATGATGTTACAAATATCTCAGCCCCGTTCATGTATATATGCACATCCAACCAGAGCAACCAACGACTAGGACTCCAAGCTAGCTAACCGACTAGACACAACTCCTTCTCCAATACGAACTAGTTATCCATCACGGACTAGTCCTTTACATCGATACTTACCCAGTTAATTAATTAGCATAGTCCAAACCGGACTACTAAACACACGGCAACCTTGATCACTACGTACCAAACTTGACACGCATCTAGTCAAGCACATGGCAGTTTGAACCAGCTACACACTTGACGCAACACTACTTCAAGATTAAAGCTAACAACACAAGGGAGCCCTACAACATGGAGACAAACATCAGGTGTAGTTACTATGTTTTTCTTCATCTTCTCTTGTTGATTCTGTCATAGTATAATAGTTCATCGCTAATGCTAGAGCCTGCAAATTTGTTTTGCTTGTCAGGAGTTGTCAGGTGTTGTTAAATTTCTCTAGTCAGAGGGTGAAGATGGACTGCCTCGTTTTGCTGCCCTGATGGAGTCTGCGGATGAAAAAGTGGAGGATGCAGAAAACCCAGACAAAATCGATGAGGAACTCATGGGCCAAGGAAGGAGGAATAACAAATCAAGGTGGCAACAACATACATGATTTCCTGTTGCTAGTTATGTATAGTAGAAAATGGAACTGGAGACCAGCCTGGGAGGGATCACATGGTTCAAAAGCTAATTATATATTTCCGCATTTTATTTGGTGTAATGTAGAAAACTAAGTACAGCTATGCGATGGTTGATCTGTGCATTATGCTATTTGCTTTCTTAGTTTGTCAACATGGCAGAAATATATGAGCACTTCCTCTTCGGTACACCCCCCTTAAACACATCGACGACTATTTGCTTGATCTGTGCATGACGCTATTTGCTTGGTTAGTTCGTCAAAATATATGACAGTGTATTCACTTTGTAATGCTATTTGTACAGCTACTCCTGAACTTTTCTTGTGCCCCAGTGTCTGTGTATTCACCCTGTTGCCGCTGAGGCTGAACATTGCAATCTTCAGTTGTTCTACTGTGTTTGTCAACACTGAAATCTGAAGGAGCATGCATATCAATCGTAGAACCTACTGTAAGAGAATCGAGAATGATTGATATCCATGATCAAACTGAATCTGCTGCAGTTCTTGTGCATGCAAATACAGTGCAGTGAGTCGAATGAAGATGCATGTAGGCGGCTCTTGTTCTTGATTTCTCAGGACTATGATTGCAATGCGTGGAAGGAAACAAACATGGAGACAAATTTCAACCCCAAGGTAATATATATAGTTAATCTTTTTTCTTAATCTGTTGTTGTTGATTGCATTCCATCTTAGTAGTTCAGTGGCGTATATGCTAGGGCCTGAAGATGTGGAGGATGTAGAAGACAGCCAAGACCAGAATGACCTTGCCGTGACTCTTGGAGAGGAAGGAGTGACAAGTTAAGGAGGCAACGACATTGTTAACTTCCTGCTAGCTACATACGGTGCTGCTCACAGTACTTGGCGTGCAGCTACACCAAGTTGGAACAGAGATGTATCTTGCTCCCTGTTTTCTTTTGTTTCTAGTATTAGCGGTGGTTATTTAATTTGGCCTGTATGTATATAAGTTAGCAACAGATACCTGCTGACATTAACTGCATGTACTACTCAACATGCTTTGTAATGAATGGATTATAAATGTAGAACAAGTCCTTTTGGGTTTAAGGACGACAAATGGGTGCCAGGCAGCCCTTATGATATATGCAGGAAGCTGTTGTGCTGCTACGTAAAGATCCAACACTAGTTTCATAGTTTGGCTTTCTACCATTGTGTGCTCCTTCACGAAACATCTCTTGTCTACGTCTCACGGTTCGGAAGATCTAGAATACAGATAAGTTAACTGGCTATATGAATATGATGACCAGTAGTGCATATAAGTGGGTCATGTTGAAATTCAGTATTAGAATCCTATGAATAGGACGCATCAGGAATAGGAGTTCAATCCGAAATTGAGAAGTATATGGTCGATTTGGATCAAGTTCCGTTGGATGCGAACGGGAGCTGGTGGTGCTGTCCTCAAAGCATAACTCACAGATGCATTCCAATCCGGTCATGTTTGAATGCATCGTTCCACAAAATGAAAAAATCAGCCTTTTGTCGCACTGAAAAAAATCATCAAGTATGTTAGCTTCAAGATATTGACCAAAGTCGCTAAAGATAGGATGAATTCGTTGGCTGATCGTCTGGTGAGTCCAACTCAAACAGCTTTCATGCGAGGACGGAATATCCTAAATAGGGTCGTCATCTTGCATGAAACTGTACATAAGTTGCATTTAAAGAAAATGAATGGGCTGTTCTTTAAAATAGACTTTAAGAAAGCCTATGATGAAGTGAAATGGTTGTTCCTGTTACAAACTCTTCGTCCAAGTGGATATATTGGATTGAGTCTTTTGTCTCGCGAGGACACTACAAAACATGCGATATTCTGTGATGTTTCACTTGTGTCCCGTAAAACCGTTTTTCCTCACCAAATATGGTCTCATTATTAGAGAAATGGCTATAGCCACAACTTTAATCGATGGACCCCCATTTTCAATCCATGCCACCACTATTTTTCTAACAGTGGTGGCAGTGGCATATTTGGTATGCCACCACTATATCGTTACTGGTGGTGTATCTTCTAAAATACACACCACTAATATTTGGGATACAACAGCTGGGTGAGAGACCGGGCAATCCCTATTTGACGCTGCGCTTCGCTGAAGCCGCTCGAGCGAGTACCAGGGCCAGCCCACTTCGAGCGTTAGAGCAGGGCCAGGCGAGCCGGTTTTGGGAACCTTCTAGAAGGCTCCCTCAACCGGTTTTTCTTTTCTTGTTGTCTTTTTTTTTGGTTTTTTGGTTTTACCTCTTTTCCTTTTTTTCCTTTTCTGCTTATGTTTTCTTTTTTTCTTTTGTTTCTGTTCCTTTTTTTCTTTCCTTTTATTTACACTTTTTCATTTTTACTTTTATCCTTTGTTTTCATTTTTTTTTGAAATTCCAATTTTTGTTCATGATTTCAAAATTTGATCACAGTTTTCCAATTTGATTCACATTTTAAAAATTTGTTCACAATTCAAAATTTGTTCATCGATATCAAGAAAATGTTCAATGTGTATTTAAATTTTGTTTTTGTGTATATCACAAAAACGATCAGTGTGTAGTTAAAAATAGTCCAGCATATATTACTAAAAATGTTATATTTAAAATTTATTCATCTTATATCACAGAAATGTGCAGTGTGTTTGAAATATTGTTCAGTGTATATCACAAAAATGTTAAATGTGTAGTTACAAATTGTTCAACGTGTATTACAAAATGTTCATTGTCTATTTAAATTTTATTCACCGTATACTAAGACATTGTTCTACATATACTATAAAATGTTCATTTTGAGTATTTTTTTGTTCAGTATATTTTGCAAAAAGTTAACTGTATTTTAAATTTTGTTCAACGTATATCATAAAAATGTTGAATGCAATTTTTAAGGATTTGCCGCTGTATATTGTACTTTAAGGTTTCCACTGCGTTTATATTGTTCAGCTTCACTATCTGTTCTGGCTAGCCTCGCTAGAATCCCGCGTGAGGTCGGTGGGTCGATCCCACGCATTTGCTTGTTTCTGTTTTGAATTTTTGCCTATCGCGTGATAATTGGGCCGGCCCGTGTGTGCATCGCTTCAGCGAAGCTGCTACGATCGGACGCACGTGGGCGGCATATATATAGGAGCTCCCAATAGACGGTGCGAACCCCTCATCTCTCTGCCGCAACCACTGCCAGTGACCACACCTTCTCTCACACCTCATGGCCGGCCCACTCTGCTCCCCTCCCCACCCCGACCTCAGGCAGCGCCCTGATCCACCTCCACTGAGTGGCCCCCGTCGTGACCACTTGCTACAACCAAGAACTCAGACCAATTTCGGCGAACCCCGGTGGCTATGGTGGACGCGTAGCTCAGCCCCGACCTCGCCTCCCTCCGCAGCATCATCCCATCCGTCCAGATCCGCCACATGTGGCCTCTAGCACTCGTGCCCAAACCCTCCCCTTCGTCGCTGGCGCGGCTCCGCTCAGCGGCTCAGGTACTATCCTACGATCTTCTTCTATAGTACACTATTAGGTTGTCTCCTAGTAGGGTACAGATGCTAGTTTAGTGCTTGTTGTTGTTTGCCCGAGCTAAGCTACTGACCACTACTCTCGCTTGCTCTACTTTCTGATCTTGCTGTGCTTAAACACGCTAGTGAAGCACACATTCACTGGTGTAGCACACACACACACAAGTATCTAGTAGTAGTACTTGTATTAGCTCTTGGCTTGGAATGGAATACTTACAACCGGGGGACTTGGGGCCTATTTATAGGCAGTACAAACCGACTATGGAGCTAAGATATTTCTACTAGCTGCCCACCTCATCTCATACGTGTACTAGACTAGAAACTACTACTAGTTACTACCTAGCTTGCCTTAACTGGTAAGCCACGCAAGTGTTGCCGACTTGCCGACCTGCCGATTTACTACCTTGCTAAGTAATAGCCGCTGCTGCTGCCGACATGCAACCATGCATGCATCTGTGTAAATGCTGCTCACCAAGGTTCACTCAACATTCTCCCCCTCAACCTTGTCGAAGAAGCTTGGTGTCGATGATCCCGACCTTGTCGTGCAGCTCCTGGAACCGGACACGACCAAGTGACTTGGTCAAGATGTCCGCCTTTTGCTCACCAGTCCTGATGAACTCCACGATCACCGTGCCTTTCTCGACGCAGTCACGTATGAAGTGATAGCGGAGATCGATGTGCTTGCTGCGGTCGTGAAGCACTGGATTCTTGCAGAGGGAAATCGCCGACTTGTTGTCGACGAAGATGAGCGCAGGGGCTGTGTCCTGATTCAGCATCTCGCCGAGAAGGCGAGCAAGCAAAATGCCTTGACAAGCCTCTATAGCTACCGCGATGTACTCCGCCTCGCACGAAGATACGGCGACAACCTTCTGCCTCACCGATTGCCAGCTGACGGGACTATTCCCAAGAAGGAATAGTATGCCCGAGGTGCTCTTCCGGGAGTCCACGTCACCAGCGTGGTCGGAGTCGCTGTACCCGACCAAGGTCTCGCCGTTGCCACGACGATACATGCATCCATGCGTGAGCGTACCCGTGATCTAACAGAGCAGGTGCTTGATGGCAGCGAGGTGATTGCTTGCCGGGGCTTCCATAAACCTACTCAGGTATCCGACAACGAACGTGATGTCCGGTCGGGTGTGCACGAGGCATCTGAGACTCCCGATGATGCTACGGTAGAGTGTAGCATCCACCGCCTTCTCGGGGCTCTCCTTGCTGAGCTTCAGTCGTGCCTCCATTGGAGCGTGCACGGCATGGCAGTCCTTCATGCCTGCTCGCTCGAGCATCTTGGTGGCATAGTCCGTCTGTGTGATCGTGATGCGACCACCCTCCTGGTTCACCTCCAGCCCGAGGTAGTACCGGAGTAGCCCGAGGTCGCTCATGCTGAAGAGACGATGCATCTCTCCCTTGAAGCGTTGAACCTCTTCAGGTTCTGCCCCGGCGATGACCAGGTCATCGATGTAGATGCCGACGATGAGCAGCGTGTTCGCGGTGCCACGCGAGTACACACCGTGCTCAGAAGCGCTGCGTGAGAACCCAAGAGATGCGAGGCTTGCATCGAGCTTGGCGTTCCACGCCCTTGGGGCTTGCCGGAGACCATACAGGGCCTTGTGTAGTCGATACACGCCCTGCTCGTGGCCCTTGGCAACGAACCGGGTGGCTGGGAGACGTACACCTCCTCATTAAGGTCGCCGTTGAGAAACGCCGACTGGACGTCCATGTGGTGTACCTCCCACCCGCGGTGAGCAGCCACGGCAAGGATGAGCCGCACAGACTCCAGCCTTGCCACCGGAGCGAAGACTTCCTCGAAGTCCACTCCTTCACGCTGCACGTAGCCCTTGGCGACGAGGCGCTCCTTGTGCTTGACAATGGCGCCGTGCTCGTCCTTCTTCACCTTGAACACCCACTTGAGCTCGATGGCTCGGTGCCCAACAGGCAGTGTAGTGAGTGTCCAAGTGGCGTTGTTGTTGATCGACGCCAGCTCGTCCAGCATTGCATGGCGCCAGCAGTCCTCTTGCTCGGCCTCCGCGAATGTGGTCGGCTCCTCGCCGGCCATCAGATGCAAGACGTCGTCGTCATCAACGTCCTCTTCCTCGGGCTGTTGCGGTGTTGCCGCAGCCTCGCCGAGGAGATCCCCCATGCGCCGAAACCTGTGGGGGGCGCCAACGCTGTCGTCGACGTCGAACAGCTCCGACCTCGCCGTTGGCGGGGTTGCGAACTGCCTCCCGGGACCCACCTTGCTTGACGTCGGGGTGTCCGGGGACACCGTACTCGGGGACAGTGTTCTCGGGGTTGCGCTTCCCGGATCCACACTTCCTGGGCTTCCCGGGGTGGAACTTCCCGGGCTCTTGCTTCCCGGGGTCCTAGAGTACATAGGGTACTCCACGGTGAAGTAGCTGCTTTCTGGGGCCTCCCCCGACGCCTCCCAAGTCCATTGCGCATCTTTGTCGAAGATGACGTCGCGCGAGACATGCACACGCTTTGGAACGGGGTCATACATCTTGTACATCTTGTACGCTTTGAGACATGCACACGCTTTGAGACGGGGTCGTACATCTTGTACATCTTGTACGCTTTGAGACGGTGAAGACGACAGTTCCGCGCCCGTGGATCTCCACCACGGATCCGTCCGTGAACCGCACCTTCCCGGTGATTGAGCGGTCCAGCTCCGCGAACACGTCGACCGAACCAGTCATGTGGTTCGTGGCGCCGGTGTCGAGGAACCAACCCTCACTTTGCTTGCCGCCTGCAAGCGTGGGTGTGGTCACGGATCTCTCCTCGTTGAGGAAGACATAGCCACACGCACATGCCGTGGTCAGGGAGCCATCTCCCTTCAACACAGTGGACCCCGAACACTTTGTTGTCGGGGTGTGGCTGACCTGAGTCTCCGTGCACTCCTGCACGGAGTCGATGGTTGCCAGCATCATGGTCGGAGCATGGTCCGCCATATGCGTTGTTGCCGCGCCAACTTGCGCGACCTCGTCGGGTCCCGAGTTCGGGGACGCCGTCGCTGGGGTGTGGCTCCCCCACACCCGAGCCTTCATCGCCTCCCAGTCGACAGGCCCCGAGAACGTCGTTGTCGAGGTGTGGCCTATCACTGGAGTGATGGTTCCCGTGGACGGGTTTCCGTGCCTCCTGCACAGAATGAGTGGTTGTCGGAGCCATGGTCGCGAGAGACACTGTGCTCTCTTGCACGGGCTCGACTCTTGCCAGCATCATTGCTGGCCCGCCGTCCACATCAGCTTGGACGAGGTTTGTCGTTGTCGCGGCTGCCTCGTCGGCTTTCCTCCTACGGCAATCCCAGATCCAGTGACCCGGCATGTTGCAGTAGCGGCACTTGCCACCGTTGCCAGCGCCTCGCCTTGCCTGGCTTGGCTTGCGACCGCGGTTGCCGCCGCCGCTCTGGGTGCGGCCTCCACCTCTGCCGCGACCTCTGCTTCCCGTGGGGGCGCCTCCCCCACTGCCGGAAGAGCCATCGCGGCCGCGCTGCTGAAGCTGCGCGTCCCACTGCTCCCCGGTGAGCAGTAGTTCGCCGCCAGCATGGTTGTCGGCTTCGTCGCCGCGCTCCTCGACGACCTTCAGCCGCCCTACCAGCTCCTCTATCGTCATGGTGGAGAGATCCACCAAGCTCTCGATTGACCAGGCCAGTTGCTTGTATTGCCTGGAGACGACGCGGAGAAACTTGAGAATCACCATCTTGTTGTCGATGGGATCTCCGAGCGTTGCGAGCTCGTTGACGAGACCTTGCAGCCGCAAGGCGAAGTCGTCGACTTGTTCACCGGCCTTAAACCGGATCTCCTCGTACTGGAGGCGCAAGGTCTGGGCCTTCGACTCCCGTACGCGCTCCACGCCGATGCGCAGAGTCTTGATGGTGTCCCATGCTTCCTTGGCCGTCTCCTTGGCGCCAAGGGTGAGCACCATCTCCTCTGGGACAGAGCGCAAGATCGCCTCCATCGCCATCCGGTCCTCCTCATACTCGACATCGCCGGTTTCCACCGCTTTTCACATATGCCGAGCCTCCATGATGACTTTTATCATGACCGACCAACTGGGGTAGTTGGTCCGCGTGAGGAGAGGGAAGGAGGTGCTGGATATGCCCACGTCACGGACGGAGCGTGGTGCACCCAGCTCACCTCCCGGCCTGCTTCGCAGCGAGCGCGTCCGCCGCACGGGTGTCCTCAGCCGAGCTATGCTCGGCGGTCTTGGAGCCGTCGCCGGCGACGCCTTCCTTCGGCATATGCTTCGGCATAACGTAAGGCTCTGATGCCAATTGTTAGCCCGAACTATGTACAGAGTAGCTGGCTACTCAGGATCAGACGAAGTCGAGGATGAGATGAACTACACAGGGCAGCGGCTGTGTGGTACTAGCCTACTACTACTTGCACTCAAGTATACTACCGAAGCAACAAGCAGAATGGCAAAGCACACTTGCAAGTGCTGCTTACACACACGCACACATATGTAGTAGTACTACACTTGAGACTTGGCTGGATAGAAATGAAATGGCCTTACTTACAACGATGGGCATCGGCCCTATATATAGTGTAATGAACCGACTATACTACGCATAGGCTGACGTCAAACAAGTGAACTACGTCACTGCTGACCTCTTACTACTTAGCTACTAAGGCACGCCTGCTGCTCTTGCTAGTAAAAGATTTTACTTGCTGCCGTGCCGACATGCAGCCATGCATGCATCTGAGACGTAAATGCTGCTGCTGCCGTTGTGTGCACCGGAAGACCAAGGTTGACCCAACAGTTGTGTGCATAGAGGCCAGAGAATAGTTCTTCGGATTGTACATAATTGATTTGATGCATACTTTGATCCATTCTTTCTAGTGAATGGACCACATGTGCTCCGACGTACAGTACTAGATGAGTGTGAACTATGATCTTCCTTTTTGCCAAGTTTAAATTTAGCTAAATTGTCATCTAACTGCTATAATTTTTCAGAGATAGTGCAGTCTGAATGTAAGAGCATGGCGTGCTATATATCTAGGCCACCATGTCTTAATAGTAAGGTATTAACGGAAATCCATTGGTGCTCCTGCACGTGATTATTCTTTTTGACATGTCAAAAAAATCCAACAAATTTTTATGTGTTCTTTGTCACATCCAAATGCTACAACAAATTTGTAGGCAAAAAGATTAAACATTTAGGCCTGTGCAAAAAAGCAAAATAAACACCAAATGTTACCCCAAAATGTCACCCTAAATTTGGTTTTTCACCGACGAAACACCGCTGCTCCATTTCGCATGCAAATTTTCAAGGATGCTTGTGACACTAACTTGAACATATACAAAAAAATTCAAAATTTTTAAAAAACATTTACTATATTTATTTTAGCTATTCACGTGGGAGCGCGCGCTCCCGGGAGTCAAAACGCCATTATCAGTATGTACGTACTAGGATATATGTTACTCCAAATTAGCAATTAACACTTATCAATGTTTTGTGTAATTTCTTCATGATTGCTCTGCAGGTCTGCTCATGTAGATAATGTAATTTTTTTAGTATGATATATGCAAGTAGTTGTGTTGTTTTACTCTCAAACACCAAAAATTTCAGAATTATTTGGCCTTCTTTTTTCTTTAGTTCCAATGTTAAATTTGAGGATATGTGGGTGTGCACTACTGGATTCGCCACCTATGCCGACGGCCCCGGGCCATCGGCATATGCCGTTCGCCTTCGGCTTAGATCTATGCCGACGGCGGCCGACGGCATACCCCTGTTGGCATAGACCACGTCAGCGTAGTCTTGTCAGACCGTCGACATAGTTTAGCCGTCGGCATAGGGGCCTATGCCGACGGCTTCCGTACGGCCGTCGGCATAGTTTAGCCGTCGGCAGTGATTTTCACCTGACGGCAACGGACGGCACCGTCAAAAGCGCTGACGAATCACGGGCCGCCGCGTGGCAGAGGTATGGCCGTCGGCATAGATGAAAATGGACATCCGGGCCAAACCCACAGCTACATCACCTCCGTGTAGACCCGACGCGTCCGTTTCCCCCTCCAAGTGCTGGCGGCGGCGCCGTCCGTGAGGGGGGCCACACCCCGGAGACGTGTGCCGCCTCTTCAGACATGCCACAACACCACCCCGTATGTTTGAGGGCCCGGTGCGACGCTTCGGTGGCATTGCTACCCCCCGGGCCCCCGTCCCGCCTTACCCTGGAGCGGTTGACCACAAGATCTAGCCCTTTGACTTTCCACGGACGTGTTTTGACCAGGTACCCTCTTCACCCGGTTGTGTTAGGTCAGCCCATAGGAACACCTGGGAGCAACATCTGGGCCATACCCACAGCTACATCACCTCCGTGTAGACCTGACGCATCCGTTTCCCCCCTCCAAGTGCCGGCGGCGGCATCGTCCGTGAGAGGGGGCCACACCCCGGAGATGCGTGCCGCCTCTTCAGACATGCCACAACACCACCCCGCATGTATGAGGGCCCGGTGCGATGCTTCGGTGGCATTGCTACCCCCCGGGCCCCCGTCCCGCCTTACCCTGGAGCGGTTGACCATGAGATCTAGCCTTTTGACTTTCCATGGACGTGCTCTGACAAGGTACCCTCTCCACCCAGTTGTGTTAGGTCAGCCCATAGGAACACCTAGGAGCAACATCCGGGCCAAACCCACAACTACATCACCTCCGTGTAGACCCGACGCGTCTGTTTCCCCCCTCCAAGTGCCGCGGCGGCGCCGTCCGTGAGGGGGGCCACACCCCGGAGACGAGTGCCACCTCTTCAGACATGCCACCACACCATCCCGCATGTATAAGGGCCTGGTGTGACGCTACGGTGGCATGGCTACTCCCCGGGCCCCCGTCCCGCCTAACCCCTAGAGCGGTTGACCACGAGATCTAGCCCTTTGACTTCCCACGGACGGGCTTTGACCAGTTGACCTCTCCACCCGGTTGTGTTAGGTCATCCCAAAGGGACACCTGGGAGCAACATCCGGGCCAAACCCACAGCTACATCACCTCTGTGTAGATCCGACGCGTCCGTTTCCCCCTCCAGGTGCCGGTGGCGGTGCCGTGCGTGAGGAGGGTCACACCCCGGAGACGCGTGCCGCCACTTCAGACATGCCACAACACCACCCCACATGTATGAGGGTCTGGTGCGACGCTCCGGTGGCATTCCTACCCCCGGGCCCCCGTCCCTCCTTACCCTGGAGCGGTTGACCACGAGATCTAGCCCTTTGACTTTTCACGGACGTGCTTTGACCAGGTACCCTCTCCACCCGGTTGTGTTAGGTCAGCCCATAGGAACACCTGGAGGCAACATCCGGGCCAAACCCACAGCAATATCCTGTCCGTGTAGACCCGACGCGGCCGTTTCCCCCCTCCACATGCCGGCGGCGGCGCCGTCCGTGAGGGGGGCCACACCCCGGAGACGTGTACCGCCACTTCAGACATGCCACAACACCTCCCCGCATGTATGAGGGCCCGGTGCGATGCTCCGGTGGGATTGCTACAGCCAGGGCCCCCGTCTCGCCTAACCCTGGAGCGGTTGACCACGAGATCTAGCCCTTTGACTTTTCATGGACGGGCTTTGACCAGTGGACTTCTCCACCCGGTTGTGTTAGGTCATCCCATAGGAACACTTTGGAGCAACATCCGGGCCAAACCCACAGCAAGATCCCGTCCGTGTAGACCCGATGCGGCCGTTTATCCCCTCCAGGTGCCGGCGGTGGCGCCATCCGTGAGGGGGCCACACCCCGGAGATGCGTGCTGCCTCTTCAGACATGCCACCACACCAACTGGTTGTGGTAGCTCATCCCATATATAGAAACACTTGGGAGCAACGTCCCCTCCGTATAGACCCGATGCGGCTGTTTCCCCCTCCCTCACGGCCGTCACACCCCTTCGTATAGAATCGAAAAAAATGTTTACATATATTAACAAATGCTACATGTAAGTTAGTCAAATAATAATACATAAAAAACATAAAAATATAGCTATGCAAAAAAAAGGTATGCCGACGGCATAGCTGCGGCCAGGGCAGATGGACGGCGCGGTGCGGATCGATGGCGTGTCATCTATGCCGACAGCAGCCGTCGGCATAGGCCTTGGTCGGTGCGCGTTGGATCGATGACCGTTCTTTGCCGACGGGGGCCGACGGCGTATAGTGGGATAGCCCGACGGCCGTTGTACGCCGACGGCCTGCGGCCAGCCGCCGGCATACTTTTGGCTGTCGGCATCGAGCCCTGTTCCGGTAGTGGTGGAACATTGTTCTCATCTACCACTAGTGCAAAAAATGCTAGTGCCGGCGTTTTAAAAATGGCCTTTGCTGCGTTCACGCCCGACACCATCAATATGGTGCCATTGTTTACAAAATAGTATTGTACGGATTAACATGCTATTTAAGGAGAAAATTAAAAACATCCAAAGAAAGAAACAGAGTCAATGCATTTGGCATTATATAAACAGTAGCACATGGGCATAGCTTTTATGACATATTGGCAAGAACAATATGAGGGCAACCAAAAAATCTAGCTACATACTCCAATTTTCCTTATTGCCCTTATTATGAAGAACAGTGTGCAAGGCTATGTTCTTGATGGCTCTCGTTGTCATGTCTAGTACTTTGTTGCCCTCTCATGCTGAAGGAAGGATCATGTGTACGTTTCCTTAACGGAAATGTTAACGCCCACACGTGTGAGCGTTAGCCAACTCGCCCACACGCCTACATCACCGTCCAACGCCTCTTGCACGAATCTTGGCATAAAAAGGTTGATTTGATGTGCCACGTAGGACCACTCGTGTGTGTGGCATGTGGGGGAGTTCGCCCACACGCCTGTTTTCTCTCCGCGGCCAACGTTCGCCAGTCGGGGCGTGCGATGGAACTGCTATCGCGCCCGCACGCCATGCACCACTCCTGTTCCCCATCTCCCACGACTGCCATTCACCCACTCTCCCACACCTAAGCTGTCATTTGCCATGTTTTTGAAGGATATATGGCAACTGCCCTATTTGTGATTGTAAGCATTTGGCAACTCTCTTTTTACCCGAACATGTTATTGTTGACACGTCTGTTTTGTAGCGTTACATGGCAACTGTCTAGTGTTAGTAGGTGGCAACTCCTAAAGATACCACCGTCACCCACATGCCCGTCTCCTCTCCCACACACCAAAAGCCATCAGTTACCATGTGTTTTGCAGGATACATGGCAACTGCCCTCCCGTCTCCTCTCCCACACACCAAAAGCCATCAGTTGCCATGGCAACTACCCCTAGCGTGCTTGTAAGCAGATGGCAACTCTCTTTTTACCCGTAACATGTTTTTTGCCATGTTTTTTAGTGCTACATGGCAACTGTCCAGTGTCAGTATGTGGCAACTCTTAAAGTTTTCCAAAATCATGATAACTGTAGTTGTCCGACATGGCAACAACTGCAGCTGCCCAAAAATGGCATCCGACACTTTTGACCTAAGACGGCAACTGCAGTTGAGCAACCATGGCAATTGTAGTTGTCCGACATGGCAACTGTAGTTCAGCAACATGGCAACTGCAGTTGAGCAACATGGCAACTGAAGAGGGTCCGGACCATGGCAATCGCGGCGGGACGCGTGGTTACTGACACGCGGGGCGTGTGGCTCGCAGGCGGGGAGGGGCGACGGCCGAGACGGGTCGTGCGGGCCGCGTGCTCGCTCGCCCGGATGTGCTCGTGCGGGGCGATCGCGCTGCACCGGACGTGCGGGCTGTGGCTGCGCGCGCCCGGACGCGGTCATGTGGGCGGGGTCGTCTCCGTGCCACACAGGACGTGCGGCACAACCACCCGATACACCACACGTGTGGCAGTTATTTGGGTCCTTCCTTAAGTCTTATTTTCTCTTCATATTTGCATACACAGTTGGATGTACTAACTAGGAAGTTGTCGTTGTCATACCCATCCCCTGCGTGCAGATAAGAAGGAGACGATCCTCACGTTGCCCTTGCTTTGGAAACACTGCACAATCGATCTATGCTGGAAAAATTGTTCAACACGTGGATATGCTAAGAGTGAAAGCACATGTGATTCATACAAAAATAATAACTATTGCTGCCGTGCGACAAAGTGAAGGACACCACTATGATGAATACAAAACATCATCCTGCACTACGTCTAATTTTTAATTGATTTTCTGCTCTAAGGATACCATTACTACCATTAGGATTGTAGTTGATTTCCAAAATTGCATCATGAAGAAGTATATGGTAAGGAGATGGATAAGTTTTCTATCTCCTTATGATCCCTACGCTAGTTTTCCGTGCGGTCACATGCAACCAAATCGAGGTTTTTGATCACATGAACATCTAATAGATACATGTGGGATATGATATGCATCTCATCAAACTTTGAGAGCGAAGTATTAATGAGGTATGAAGAACATCGTGGATATACATGTTATATGATGATACTAGTTAAAGCTACTAGCATACTAGACCACAGAGGCGTATGTTGTCGCGCCTGTCCACGAACCCTCAAAATTAGAGAAGCACGAGATTATGTCAGTGCAAGAAACTTCAAATTATACAAATACTAATTGCAAAACTGGGAAACCAATGAAGAATCCAACCCCTATGTTTTCCACCCACCGCCCATAATCATGATCCTCATCACAATAGGTCAGTCTGAGAAAGGCGTGGGCTTGTTGTATTTGGAGAGGACTTCACTTCCACGACAAGCATCATGTTGAAGGAACAACTCGATATACATGTGCCTTCATATTATGTACTACATATCTCAGGATGGAGTGTCTCATTGACTACAACTATGAGAAACGAATGCTGACGCACTGTTAGAGTGTTTTTTTCTCTTGGTTCCAATATGTAGGAGTTTTAAAGATTTTGAATAGAAGAAACAATAGAATATATAAAATAGATTAGTAGATCCTCACATGACAAGCTTGAAGCAAGACCAGTGTGAGGCGAACATTCACCAGACACTATTAGGAAAGGGCTACTAATGGCGCACCAGTTTTGGCTACTAATGGCGCATCGCTGGTGCGCCATTAGTATCACGCCACTAGAATCTTTTTCTAATGGCGCACCACTGGTGCGCCATTAGTATCTGGTATACTAATGGCGCACCAGGCAGTGCGTCATTAGTTTTGCCCACAGTGCGCCACTAGTGTCTGCTATACTAATGGCGCACCACAGAGTAATGCGCCATTAGTAAAAGAAAATTAATTTTTTTTCTTAATCTCAGGTCACTATTTCACCTATGAGATATCGAACACATATATATACAACAAGCATCCATATAACAATCATAGCCAACACACAAGTTCCATCATATATACATACATAGCCAACACACAAGTTCCATCATATATACATACATAGCCAACACATAGTTCCATCGTTACATATTACAAAAGTTTCACATTGTTCATCCAACACCGTTATCCATCAATTCACAAAAGTTTCACATTGATACAAAACAAAAACACAAATGGAAAAGAAGCACGCCATCCATGCAAGCTTCCATGAATTAAATCAAATCTGCAAAATGATAAACAAGAAGTTAGAAGAAGAAAAAGAAGAAGACTAGAAGAATACTAGAAGAAGAAGAACACTAGAAGAAGAATAAGAAGAATTTTGGAAAAGAAATAAGAAGAAGACTATAAGCTTATTATGTAAACTTGATCATTTTGTGCTAACATAAGTTATTTAGGAGCTAACCTATAGGAAACTAATCATATACGCTCTAAGTTAGTATATTAGAGCCAACTTAGGTAAAATGAAGCTAACCTATGTCATTTTGGAAAAGAAGAAGAATAAGAAAAAGACTATAAGCTTATTATGTAAACTTGATCATTTTGTGCTAACATAAGTTATTTTGGTGCTAACCTATAGGAAACTAAGCATATAAGCTCTAAGTTAGCATATTAGAGCCAACTTAGGTAAAATGAAGCTAACCTATAGGAAACTAAGCATATTAGAGATAACATAGGTAACTAAGTGTGTGTGTGTCTATATATATATATATATATATATATATATATATATATATATATATATCATTTTGGAGATCTGACATACCTGACAAAGTTCAATTCTCATGCATTGTTCTTCTCCTTCTCCTTCCTCAGTCTGATGCGCCAAGAGCGGCGAGGCGGTGGAGGCGGTGGAGGCAGTGGGATGTAGTCTTCTACCTCAATTGGCGTGGTCATGTCGCCCAGCCGTGGGATCGCCGGCGCCACCACCGGTGCGTGGTCATTGTCAGGCACCACCACCATCGCGAGGCCACCTTCAGGCACGATCATTGCTAGGTCATCCTCAGCCACCTCCATCTCTTGCCCATGGTCAGCCACCACCATCTCTTGCCCTTGGTCAGCCACCACCATCTCTTGCTCTTGGTAAACCACCACCAGCGCTAGGTCATCCTCAGCCTGATGCCCATCGTCATCCTGCAGCTCCTCATCCCCACTCTGCTCCTCTTCTCCCGCACTCCAGTCCGGATCATCCTTCTTGTTGTCTATGCTGCTGCCAGAATCGCTGCTGCTTTCTCTACAGCCAGAATCGCTGCTGCTTTCGCTATAGCCATGGTCACTGCTGCTTTCGCTACAGCCATGGTCGCTGCTGCTTTGGCTGTAGCCATTGTCGCTGCTGCTGCTCCCATTACCTGTCCAAATGCAACAATGACCGTTAACAATCGATGTGAGACAAAGCCAAATGTAGAGGAATGAGAAGAGGCAGAACGTACCGGCATCATAATCTTCAGCGTAGCGCATGCGACACATAGTCGCGTTGAACACCTTCACGATGAGCATGGTGGCGTCGTCGTCGTACCTGAAGAGAAGGAAGTACCCCAACCGCAGGTCGTAGGCACGGTAGAACTTCTCCCACCCACGAGACAAGTACATGTGGGCCTCCTTGATCACCAACTCCACATCCCACAGCCTGCGAAACCCGCTGCCGGCCTGTCGCAGCTTCACATTATTTGGCGGATTTTCACCCATCAGCATGTTCATAAAACTGTTAGGCAGCCTCTGCAGTTTGGGACAATGAGTGATGTAGCAAACAACAGATATCATAATGAGATGGGTGAAGGGGAGATCTCTCGTTTTATATACCTGCGTCATGGATGATACTGAAGTCCCAAGTATGATAGTGAAGAACTCGGAAGCATCCAACTCGTACTGCGGTGTCGCAGAGCGGCGGTGGCTGCTTCCCGCCATCTCTGATAAGCAGCAGAAGAGACCAATTAGTACCCTTACAACAGATCATAAAACATATGGAGTACCTAAATTTGCCGGAACGGAAGTTAATCGACATTCCGGCAAACTCAAGGGCCTCTCGGGGTACCTGCAAAATCATTATCCCCGCGTAATGAAGTCACCAATGGGTCATTTCAGAAGATCACAAGTAGCATCATCACAAGTACAACATCATCACAAATACAGCAGCAGCAGCAGCGAATACAGGCATAACAGCAGCAACAGCAGGTTTATTCTTCTTCTCCATAAACATTATTTCTAGATGCCATAATCAGATCGAAATTTCAAACCACACACTTACTTTCAACTATAAACAAAACTGGCTTGTTGTTACTGAACAGTGGCTAAAGATATATAAAACTCCATTGCAAATGTGCCATGTCAATAAAACAACTCATGGAAGTAAACTACTAGCAGGCTCAAAAGTCAAGTAAACTGAAGATTATGATAGCTTGCAAACACAGGACCATGTCATTATCATGGCAGTCCACTATATATTTTTATGACAAAATACATCATTATCAGGGCACATTAACAGCAAGGTGAGACTAGGCACTGATGCGGCAGACTAAGTAGACTATGAAATATGCAATGTTAGAAGTAAAATGAGTCAATCATCACATCATCCTACTGTGACTACTGAAATAACACAACCATCAACCGGAAAAATCTGGTAACATGAAAACTGAAAGTGCGTTATATCGACTAGAGGGGGGGGGGGGTGAATAGGCGATTTTTATGAAAGTCTTCAAAACATGAGAGTTATGAAGACAATCAGCGAAGAATATGCCTATTACTATGCAGCGAAAGTTAGATTACACTAGGCCAGCCATGGTCATGTATTCAATAGAGTGACAGCACAATGAAAAAACAGCTTCAGTGTAATAAGGATCAGGTAGGAAGAAGTTATGAAGCCAAACAGATCATACTTTCACGTTGTGAAGACAAAAGATAAAGCAAGCATGCAATGGCTTCACAATGAGTAACAGTAAGAGAAGTAAGTGAAGATAAAACCAGTGATTTGTTGAAGACAATGATATGTTGGACCAGTTCCAGTTGCTGTGACAACTGTACGTCTAGTTGGAGCGGCTAGGTATTTAAACCTTAGGACACACAGTCCCGGACACCCAGTCCTGAACACACAGTTCAGGACACCAAGTCCTCACCGTATTCTCCTTGAGCTAAGGTCACTTAGTCCTCGCCCAATCACTCTGGTAAGTCTTCAAGGTAGACTCCCAAACCTTCAAAGACTTCGTTCACTGGCAATCCATAATGTCTCTTGGATGCTCTGAACGCGACACCTAACCGTCTGGAGGATTCACAGTCCTCAAGTGTAATAAGTCTTCAGATCACACAGACACGAAGACTTAAGTGATGCCCAATTTACTCTGGCTTTGGGTGGTTAGGGCTTTTCTCCTCACTAGGAATTTTTCTCTCAAAGGCTTCGAGGTGAGTTGCTCTCAAACGACAAAAGCCGTGCACTGAAATCTGAGCAGCCAACCGTTTATGGTTGTGGGGGTGGGCTATTTATAGCCACTTGGCAACCCGACCTGATTTGTCCGAAATGACCCTGGGTCACTAAGGAACCGACACGTGTCTCAACGGTCAGATTTCAAACACTCATGGCAACTTTACTTGGGCTACAAGCAAAGCTGACTTGTCCGGCTCTGGACAAGATTCGCTCTCATTGTCTTCACTCGAAGACATAGGTTTTTGATTTAGGCATCACTTCAGTCATTCTGACTGGTTCTCCTGGACCCCACTTAACAGCACGGTGGTTCCTATGACTCAACATAAAATAAAATGAACTACGAAAGATCTAAGTCTTCGAGCTCCATAGGCTTCATAACGTGTCTTCTTTTGTCATAGTCTTCAATGTGAATATCTTCATATACCACCTTTGTCTTCAATGTCTTCATACATTTTTAGGGGTAATCTTTGATAGTAAAACCGAATCAATGAGGAACTTCTACCTGTGTTTTTCTGCAATTCTCACAAACACATTAGTCCCTCAACTAGGTTTGTCGTCAATACTCCAAAACCAACTAGGGGTGGCACTAGATGCACTTACAAAAACATACTTGCAACAATCAGTGCATGCTTTCAGTTTGGTCACTGAATGTAGTCTGTTTTGTTCACTAAACACAACTACCCCAAAATAAACAAATACACTACAAGCCTATTGTTGACAATTCTTCAGATCAAACAACCCCATTATTTGGTTTTGATGTCTTGGACAACGGTAAGTTGCTAAAATATGACTATAAACTGGTAATGTTGTGCCTTGGATATATTATACTAAACTGGTAATGGAATAAAGATGCTTAAAACAAAACTTTTGCCTAACTATTTGGTCTGAAAGTGTTTCCTTCTGGTAGCCACTTCACAACTACACATTACAAACAGTGACCAATATCATATTAAATTCTCACTGTTGACAATTTGGATTCAATCACCTTCATTTGATCAAAGATGTTCAGCAACACTACAGTTGTCATAACTAAACAAGAAAAAGAACAGAAGCCTCACACTGTCCTCAAATTAGCAAGCATATTGTTAAGACAATTTTTCAAACCAAACCAAACCAAGCATATTGTTAGGAATTTGTTCGATTAATCCACACTAATTATGCATCAGTCAATAATACTAAACTGTACAGAGAGAAGTAATTAGACTTGTAAGCCGTTGCTAGCGAGTACAAGCATGCATGAGAGAAATTATAACATGCCGCCATGGCCCTAGGGTTTGCAGGGGAGGGGGTGGAGGAGAAGGGAGGAATCACCTGGGGAGGGGATGGAGGAATGGAGGAAGACGCCGGCGTTGAAGCTCCGGCAGCGGCTGGGCGTTGAAGCTCCGGTGACACGCGGCGGGATCCTCCACTCACCTGTCTCTGCGTCTCGGCTTGGGCGGGAGGACGTCGAGGGCGCGGGCGCGGGCAGAGGGGGACGGCGAGGGAGGCGGCGCTCGGCTCGGCGTCGCGTGGCCAGGCTGAGCTGAGGTAGAGGCGGTCGTCGTCTCCTCCTCCTCCTCCTCCTCGTCCTCCTCCTGGTCGGGGCGGCGGAGGCAGGGGACGGAGGCGACGGAGAGGGCGTGGGGGCGCGGGGGCGGGGGTCGGGGCGGCGGTGGCAGGGGACGGAGGGGGCGTGGGGGCGCGGGGGTGGGGGTCGGGGCGGCGGCGGCAGGGGACGGAGGGGGCGTGGGGGCGCGGTGGCGCGGCGGCGGCGTACGGTTGGGGCGGAGGGGGCGTACTGAGTGGGGAGGAAGGGAGGGAGGGGAATAGGTGGAGTGGGGGGGGGAAGGGTACTAATGGCGCACCAAGCGGCGGTGTGCCATTAGAAAGTTTTTTTTCCAAAAAGTAAAAAAAAAAATTATTGGCGCACCATGTCGCCAGTGCGCCATTAGTAGTTCTAACTACTAATGGCGCACTTTGCCCGGATGCGCCATTAGAATGTTTGAAAAAATGAAAAAAAAATTGTTTTACTAGTGGTGCACCTTCTGCCTGGTGCGCCATTAGTGTATTCCACTCTAATGGCGTATCTTCAGCAGGTGCGCCATTAGTATATAGTAGTGGCGCACCACTTCTCTAGTGCGCCATTAGTGTCAATCCTATCTTTAGCCCTTTTCCTAGTAGTGAGATGGAGAACAATGCCAGAGGCGAGTGGTGGATTCGGCATCGTGTGGTGCATATCTACATCTGAGCAGCAGATTTGGCATCAGGTAGTTCACTTTTTTGTTGTTACAAAGAAACATGAGGGAATGACACAAAGCGTGATGAGATGAAGTCATGCCACAAACTAGCGTGCTCCAAAAATCTCTAGATTGTAACCCAAGCATCCATGGTAACAAATCTGCTACCGCTGAGTTTCTGTCGTGGAGACATCTTCATCCTGTAACACCTCTTTGTTCTGCACATCCCAAATCTTCTAGAGGACAATGAGTATTATCAAAAGTTCTACGGTTCTCGACATTTGTAATACTCCTTTCTATCGTTGAAAAAAACGGTAAGGCCTTATATAAATTCCTCCCGAGAACACGAACTGTAATCCAACGAATTTTTTTTTGCGGGGTTAAAAGGGATTTCATTGCTTAGTCGATTACAAGTTCGTTCCTACAAAGCATAGGAACTTCTGCAGGTCCCGAGCGCAACCATACTGCAGTACGGCCCTCGACACGGCCAAATGCAGCTAGGTAGTGACTAACAGCGTTCTGACTCCTACTTACATGAGCAATGGTTACATCCCTTTCACCAAAGAAACTCTTAACATCATTGACTATCATCACATGCGGAGATCTATCTAGAGAAGGTGATTTGATTAATTTGACTGCCTCCATGCAGTCCATCTCAATGTCCACCGGCAGGGTAGACCATTGGAGAGCAAGGTTCAGACCCTCCTGGCAGGCAAGAAGCTCGGCTTGAAGTGCCCCAGAGCAGTGCAGGATGGAACGGCATGCAGAGAAGATGATACTACCCTCGCTATCTTGGAGAATCATTCCCGCTCCCGCTTCTCCAGTGGCTTGAATATACGAACCATCAACGCTGAGCTTTACTCGGCCAACAGGAGGAGGATCCCAACACACTGTAGGAGGTGGCGGTGCTGGGGTATGTGTTGTGGACGGCTTGCACCCAACATGCAACAGTACCATCTTCCCTTTTGTCACGTCACTAGCAGGAAATTGTTGTATGCATTGGAGAGATTCCTCATAGCTGACGAGAAAGCGTAGAGATGTTTCAAGAGGGGGAGGCGGTTTATTATGGACAACCTCATTCCGGACATGCCAGCTTCTCCATAGCACCATGAGCACACGCCTGCGCTCATCGTCTTGTAGTTCGTGCAGCAGATCAAAGAGCCACTCAGGTCCTGTGTTCCTCCTTGCCCTGATGTCCGGAAGCTGCCATCGCTCCGCCATATGTAATTCAACGAATTAATCCATGGGCTTGCTCCTATTTCTGCAACATAACTTCTAATTCGATGTGCCATTAATTATGTTGAAGCCTCAATAGTCGATCGTGATACGTATGGTCAACTTTTTGACAAAGGATGAATTTTATTGGCTCAAAATGGAGCACCAAGAGGATACATAAACATAATGGGTGCACACACAGTACTTACATAGCTAAGATGCCCACAACCAACACCAACACGGACAAAAACACGTCAACAACTTGCAATGTCATATAAGAAAAATGATATGCGTGGGAGAGACGAAAAAACCACAATAAGATATGTGATGGGCAAACTACAGTGAGCTTCTACAATAGAAATGCCTTCAGTAAGGGAGCAGTACTCAAGCGTCATCATCACCGGATTCAACAAACAAGGACATAATTTATGTTTTCACCGTGAATAATCAATCCGAGCAATGTCTTCAACATGGTAACGACGTAAAATAAACATCGTCATTGCAAGGTATACGCAGCTTGGGTCAGACCTAGGCTTTCACCCCGAAGCTTTAGACTGGGTGCTAGATAGCACCACCATCGAAGGGACTAAAGTGTTGTCCACCTTTTCGCTATCCCAAAAACTACATGCGGTGTGATCGCCGCCTCTGCAAAACCATCCCTCTGTGTCAAGCCTTCGTCCATAATTTGCATCTCACCGTTGTAGCCAATTATTGGATCTTTTGAGATGGATAGTTCTGGAGATCTGTCAGTGACCACCGCCATTGTGGAGCCAGAAAAAGGTCATTGCAGCGCAATCATCCCCATCCGGCCGACCGAATCTGAATCACGCCTACCAAGCACCATCTGACGAGACCATCTGAGCCCTTAATTGACGCAGCTCAGAACCATGCAGCCCAAGGGCCCTCGCCCCAAATCTGACACGGAGAAACACGAACAAGGCCATGGATCGCCCCCCTTTCAGATTTGCGGTACGACTACCCGTGAGAACGACGAAGCCTCCAGTCTAAGCACCAAGCCGAGATCTCCACCTCATCGCCGACAGACACGCATGAGGGCAAGGGAGACGGTTGCATGATCGGACGTGGCCTCCCAGGCCCCCTAGAATAGAGCAGTGTCGGCGCGCGATGAATCATAGAGAGGTGGTTTGGAGGGTGGAGGGGAGGACGAGGAGGCGACGACGCCACCGTCGCGCGCTGGCCGCCGGCGACAGTGGCGAGGGTGCGAAATCTAGTCGTCGCCTGAGTCGTCCAGGAGAAACGACGCGAGGCATTTTCTGATCAAAGATTGTCTATCTCTGCATACATGTGGTTAACTAGGGCTAGCTTTGGAGAAAGTCATGTTCTGCTCCTGAGCTCATTTTGAGCTCGGGATGAACAGCAAAATCTAAAAAAAAAACTTTCTGAATTTTTTGGGTGAAAACATTGGCAAAAGTTCTCACTGCTTGCAAAATTTCATACAAAAATGACATTCGTACAAGTCGTGCCAAAAAAAAGGGTACTCCAAAATGTTTTTGGAAATAATATTTTTGGAGCATCAATTTTGCTTTTTTGCTAGAACTTTGACGAATGTTATTTTGTGAGCATTTAGATCTTTTGTCAATGTTTGCACAAAAAAAACAGAATTTTTTGAAATTTTCTAAAAATATTTTCGGGATTACTGTTCACCCAAGCTCATTTGAGCTCGGGCTCAAATACATCACGTCCTTTGGCTTTGGCTTTGGCAAATATTCCAACATAAGTAGTATGTGAAAATGAAGGAAGGCGAATCAAGCTGTATAGGCACGTGCAGAAGGTACGTGAGTGAAGGACGAGATTTCCAATGCCTGCAAACCGTACTGCGTCTTCATGCACCTGCGGGCTGCGGCTTTATAAATTTACACTAGTCCGTGATGTTTGGCCTGGCTAGGCAGCTATACTCTAGCGGTTGTGGTTGCTACTTCACTACATGATCAAGTTTCTCCATGAATACTATCTATGTATGTGTGCGCGTCGTTGGTTCAAAGATAGGTGGTGGGATTGTGAGGCAGCAGAAATCCGATTGAGCAGTAAAATAAAGCTATTTGCATGAGGATACATGGATAGCGAAAAAAGCCTAGTGCTTGCAGTGTTGCGGAGGAGCTAGATGTGTCATCCCAATAGTGAGAAAAGGGTTAACGAGGGTATCGAGCTAGGGAGAGATGGTGGGTCCGTGTGGTGGGTGTGTGAACTGCTGCGGCTTTAGTGAGCAGCGTGTGGTTACAAGGGACCATCTAGCTTTTTTCCGTTTGGATGTGCGCATGTGGTTACATCTTTAGTGAGGAGACAGCCAGGCCTAGGACAAAGCAGAATTATGTGATTTAGCAGCACAAACCAAGTGTCTGTTGGCATGCTTGTTCGAAGGCCAAAGGTGCAAATCACCATGGAATTTTGTTGGTTATCAGATAACTTAGATGCATATTGTCAGTGACTAGCGGAGCTAGGCGTGACATATTTTTACACAAAACACCCTGTTTTTTTTATTTAAGGAAGAAGTGAACCGTAGCGATGTATTTTTACAGAAAACACCCTCAAGTTTTTTATTTACAGAAACCTCCGTAAACTAATATAAGAGCGTTTAGATCACTACTTTATTGATCTAAATGCTCTTATATTAGTTTACGGAGGGAGTACAAAGACTTGAATTGGACCTGCAACCAGCTGTTTAAATCAATACAATCTAGCCACTACAACCGATCAGATCTAGATGTCTAAAATGGGGACGCATGTGGAGCTTAAATGGCCTACGGAGACTGCGGCCCATTTTATCTGCGGTATTTCAACAAAAATGTAAACATGTGTACTATATAAATGTGTGTATTGCATATCTGGTTTAAAAAATATTATTTTAATTATACGAACATTTCAATAATTATAAATACGCAAATTTTGTATAGTTCAATGTTTGTATAATTAAAAATATTAATAATTTAAAATCTAAACTGTTAAACGAACATTCAGTCGTGGCTAATATTTTAGTTATACAACTTTTTTGAACATAAGTCATGAATAAAATTTTTACACAAGTGAATAGTCCTAAATATTTAGTAAGTGTTTGTGTTCATCATTTTTTATAATTTAAATATAAGCCTCAAGTGTATATTTTTTGGATTTATTAAAAATATTTATCTAATAAACATTATCAATGTCCATATTAACTAAATATAAGCCGCAAGTGTATATTCAGTTTTTTTATCTACTAATCATTATTTGTATATATAATATTTTTAACACACAAATATGTGAACATACCTTATTACTTACAAATTATCTTTACAAAAATAGTGCGCGCAAAATGGGCCGTAGTATCCGCAGCTCCATTAAGCTCCACATTAGTCCCCGTCAAGTACATATATGCTGATTATCCATATTAGACAAAATACATGTATGTACAGTAACATGGTCCTGCTTTTCTTTAAAAATAATTTGAGGGTGTTTTGTGCAAAAAATACGTCATTGTGGTTGATTGTTTTGGAAAATAATTATTTTCAGAGTGTTCTGTGTAAAAGTACATCACGTCCAGCGCCATCAATCACTGACAAGTGGGGCCATACACATGGATACGCCCGCATATGCATAGTGTGACCATATCAGCACACTTAAGTTAAGTTATCTGACTACAAAACCATATTTTCAAAGTTCTAGCACCAAACTGAACGTGCGACACAAGTTCAATGACTTCCGATGATATTACCTCTACAAACAAAGGAAAACAGGGAGGGATACAAAACAGGGAGCAAGCTATATATCCAGTAGTCCAGCAGCCATGTATCCAGTACACCTAATCTTGCGTCACAACAGGGTATGTAGCTAGCAGTAAGTTAACAATGTTGTTGCCTCCTTAACTTGTTACTCTTTCCTCTCCACAGGGTCATTTGGCTCTTGGCTGTCTTCTGCATCCTCCACGTCTTCAGACTCTGGTTCAGCCGATGACCACTCCCGCCAAGCAAAATGAAACAGTGGCAGGAGTATATTCATGCTCTAGCATGTACCAGTGAACTACTAGGATGAAATGAAATCAACGGTAGGAGATTAAGAAAAAATATTGTATAATTCTTACTCATCTAATCATAATGGTGCCTATATGCTCGGAGCTATTATTTTACATTAAATTGGATCTAGCCCTTCAACAAAAGAAAACAAAAGCATTGAACCCACACACCGGTCGGCATGTGAATGAAGTGGCCGACAGGCTAGTTAAGTTAGGATCCAAGTCATTTTTATGCTAGTGCTTGTGTTTCTTAAGACGTGTACAAGCCCTATATATAAACAATTTCTTGTTCAATTTAATTAATTTACCACAGGGCATAGAGAAAAGATAAGACTATGTTGTGTTATTAACTTCAAGGCTAAAATATATGACCGAGCGTTCAGTACACATCATATCTTTATAATACAACAGTCACATGATGAATATTCAAGCAGTAGATGGTTGACGGGTGGCCAGAAGTTGCTCCTTTCACATACTGTCCCATGTGAGTGACTAGTTTTTATAGTATGGGCCAACACTAAAGCATGTACTATCTATTTTTGTGTAGTTCACCTCATCAGAAGGCATTTATTACATTTAATTATCTTCTCTTTACAGTAGCGTATCCACACACATGATAAATATACATGTACTCCAATCCTCCATCTACAAAATAATCCATCTCTACTTTGGCTTTCGAGCTTTGTGTTTCTCAATGGAGGATCAACATCTCTCATCTAGTTGTTGTTCGAACATACCAGTTGTCCGTGTTGAGTGCCAGTATTAGAAGTTATGAGTGGGATGCATCATAAATGTGAGTTCATGTTCCAAGCGAGGATCTGGCATGATCGACATGCTATCATTGATAGAAATCATGTGTATAACTAACAAGTGTGGATTAATCCTCACCAAATGGAGCACCACATTGTAAGTCTTTTGATTAGCTGAGTAATTATGTCATAATTTGTGTAAAAACACAGATAGAATTTGAAAGTTAACAACAGTTTACCCGCGTGATCAACGAGAATTTGAAATTTGGAAGCATTCACGCGTCCCCGATTTCCAGTGCATATGTAGGTTCCAAATGAGTAGCACTGAAAGGACAGGCCGGCGACGCCTGTCCAGCTACCAACAAAGATACCCATTATAACAGACCACATTCTCCGGCAAACACTAAGGAAATAGCTGAGGAACAGTCCTTCGACCAAGTAAACACTAAGGAAATAGCTGAGGAACAGTCCTTCGACCAAGCAAACACTAAGGAAAAACCTGAGGAACAGTCCTTCAACCAAGCAAACACTAAGGAAAAAGGCGATGTCCAATATATTATATATGAATTACTCCCTCCGTTCCAAAATATAAGGTGTATTGATTTCCATGCAAGTCAACCATTTGAAAGTTTGACCAATATTATAAAATAAAATAACAACAACTATAACACCTAATAGATAAAATACGAAACTACTTTTCTTGATGAATCAAATATGAAACTACTTTTCTAAATACTTGGTCAAACATGCACTCGTTTAGCTTTTGAAAAAACAAATACACCTTATATAAAGGAACAGAGGGATTATCATGAAAGTAACATTCCATTCAATTAGAGGTGACATAATGTAGCTAGTAAAAGTACCATCCAAGTGTTATAAAAACCATTGTTCTATCCTAGTGCCAAAAATACAATGTGTGTCCATTTGTTTCTGTCACTGGGATGAATCACCAAAGGTCAAACCGACTACCATGCACAACTCCCTCTAAAGAACTACTAATCAATCATGGTCGGAGAAGACACATAGAACAGAGAGCATGCATGATTAATTATTTACGTAGAAAAAAACATCAAAAAGATTCAATATATATAATTCAATGAACAATCTTTTCATAATGCGATAATTCATCATATCCAATAAAACAGAAACACCGATTACATCATATGGATCCCCATCATGTGAGACAACTCATGGGAACACATGGTCATGGTGCAAACAAGGTCGATGAAGATGGCTCTTGTGATGTATTCCCCCTCTGGCATGGTGCCGGAACATGCCTCCAGATTGGATCTCCTCGGAACAGGAACATACGGCGCCGGAAAGGAAATGATGAAAAATGGTAGGGAGGGTTTCGGGATTTTTAGAATTTATAGGGGAATGAATGGGCATAAGGCATGCCGGGGGCCCCCTCGCATCACACGTGGCCGTGTTGAGGCCAGGGGTGCCCCCTGCTCCCTTCCAGTGTTTTCTGGAATTTTCATACTCCAAAAAAATTCTTCGTAATCCCCACGGTATATATTTTGATCTCCGCAAATATTGATATTCTGAAAACTTAAAAACATGCAAAAAATAACACCCGGCTCTGGGCACAGAATTTACTAGCTAGTCCAGAAAATTAATTACTATTAAAATATTAAAAAATGATATTATAATAGCATGAAACAATAAAAATATATAAATACATTTGCGACGTATCAATGGTACCCATACGTCATAGGGTAGCACCTCGCTAAACTAAAATCATATTTTTCTCACATATATACGTTGGCATTAACTTGCATGCAAAACAATCAAAAACATAATACCTCATGTCCTCCACCGTGATACATGTGGTTAACTAGGGCTTGCTTCATCTCTCAAAAAAAAACTAGGGCTTGCTTCGGCAAATATTCTGACATAAGTAGTATGTGAAAATGAAGGAAGGCGAATCAAGCTGTATAGACGAGATTTCCTATGCCTGCAAACCGTCGCGGCCTGCTTTGATCGCTCACATCACTACATGGCCATTATAAATTTACACTAGTCCGTGATGTTAGCTTGCACCTGGCTTGGCCTGGCTAGACAGCTATACTCTAGACGTTGTGGTTGCCAATTCACTACATGATTAAATTTCTCCATGGATACCATCTATGTATGTGTGCGCGTCGTTGATACATAGTTAGGTGGTGGGATTGTGAGGCAGCAGAAATCTGATTGAGCAGTAAAATAAAGGTATTTGCACTATGATACAGTGATAGATAAAGAAGACTAGTGCTTGCAGTGTTGCGGAGGAGCCAGGGAGAGATGGTGGGTCCGTGTGGTGGGTGTGTGAACCGCTGCGTCTTCAGTGAGGAGCGTGTGGTTACAAGGGACCATCTAGTTTTTTCCCGTTTGGATGAGCGGATGTGGTTACAGAAGCCCTATCTTTAGTGAGGAGACAGCCAGGCCTAGGACACATCAGAATTATGTGATTTAGCAGCACAAACCAAGTGTCTGTTGGCATGCTTGTTCGAAGGCCAAAGGTGCAATCACTATCGAATTTTGTTGGTTATCAGATAACTTACATGCATATTGTACATCAAACCATCTAGGACTAGGCCATGTCCTGGTTGGGTTTTCGATTGGATAGGACGGTGGCCTTCTTCGCGGGCGGTGGGCGACGATTCCTGTTGCCCTGTCCACGATTCTCCATCCCTCACACTACCTCTACAAACGATCTAGCCCCTGGTTGAATTCAGGGAACAACTACCTGGAATTTAGTGAGGGTAGGGTCAAACCGACCCCCACTTTATTTATTTTCTCATGTCGTAACACTAGTAGAAAAAGGGTCATCTGTCCCGGTTGGTAAGGGCCTTTTGTCCCAGTTTTTGAACCGGGACTAAAGGGGCGTTACTAATGCCTTAGCCCTTTAGTCCCGGTTCTTACATGAACCGGGACAGATGGGCCTCCACGTGGCCGGTGCGCCGAGCCCAGGCAGGAGGGCCTTTGGTCCCGGTTGGTGGCATCAACCGCGAGCAATAGGCATCCACGCGTCAGCATTTCAGGTGCTGGGGTTTTTGTTTTTTTTTAAAGAGGGGGGGAGGGGGTTGGGGGTTTTGGGGGGTTAATTTAGGTGTTTCATATATTGTGTTAGCTAGCTAATTAATAGAGACAAGTGTCCTCTCTTATGTCCGTGCTTGGTCGACGCTATATATACGTATAGAGAGGACTAGACACGCTAGCTAGTAAGCAAATGAAGGAAACAGAAGATCGTCATGAACATATGCATACAGAGAGAAGTGATATCGACCACCTCTCCTTCTCCGAGAGATTGGTCGAACAACAAGTTCTCATATATCTATTCGACACTACCGGCTACATATATATATACAATAATTATCTCTTACAATATAATCTCCTAATTATATATGAACACAGGGTCCACATAGTATTCTCCGTCTTCAGCGATCACGTGGTCAAGGAAGAATGCCGCCAATTCATCTTGAATTGCTCGCATACGATCTAGTGGTAGGAGTTCATTCCGCATCCAAAAGATCTAATTTGAACAAGGAGCTCAATACATATATATATATATATATAAATAAATGAAACTCAACACAAATGATGGTAATAAAATAAAATTGTGAATATTATTTCTGAAGTACTTCATATTGTTCGTCAGAGTACCCCCGTTCACAGGTCGTGTGGCGGATGGACTCGCAAACGTAGTATCCACATAAATCATTCCCTTATTCCTGCCACAACCACTTTACAAGAAATAGAGGTCAATCAAACTGATAAGCAAGCATGCCAAATGGTATTGATGAAACTAGCCACTAGTAGAAAACGGGCCATTAGCACCGATTTGTAAGGGCCTTTAGTGCCGGTTATGGAACCGGCACTAACGTTTCGGCACTAAAGCCCCCCCCCCCTTTAGTACCGGTTCAGCACGAACCGGTGCTAAAGGGGAACCACGTGGCACGAGCCAGCTCCGGGGGCCGGGAGCCCTTTAGTACCGGTTGGTAACACCAACCGGTACTAAATGGTTGTGGGTTTTTGTTTTATTTTGTATTTTTCAATTAAATTTGTGTTATCAATTTAATTTAGGATTGTTTTACGTTATAATGAGTTGTAGTCGTCATCATCATCATCATCATCGCATATTAATAAATAAATAAACTCTAGCTAGCTAAAAATCATCGTAGTCGTCTAATTACCACTATTTAATCATCATAGGCATTACCGCGCTAGCTATCTAATCATCATCAACGCTGGCTAGCTTAAAGAGGAAACATTCACTTTGTAACAGAAGCAAAGATATCATCAAGTTCAACATAATCGTCACCAAGATCGAAGTTCAGGACACGGACATGAGACAAGTACTAATTAAGAGCATGAACTAGTAGCTACTGATCCTGCTGCTCCCTCTCAGGTAGAATAGCATAGAACATGTATAGCTCTCCTGATTCATCATACTGCAGCATGCAGATGAATCTGTCTCCTAATCTTGGGTTGCGCTTCACCTTACTGCCCCCTAGTACTTCTCTGCGATCGTTAACACTTTTGCTCCAATCTTTCACTATTAAGCATTCTTCACTTTCAGAAATCCTGAATGCACTCATGTGCAATGTAGGAAATCTTGGTCGTAAGCTAACCATTGACATGCGACCTTTTGTCTCGATCCACTGAGGCACAACTGTCATCGGAAGTCCCAGTTGAACAACATCGTATAGTAATTAATATACTAAGCAATGAAAGTTTAGCTTCAAAAATAATGTATGCAAAAGATGCACTAATTAAGGACAAATATTTAAAATCTTACCATCTTTTGATTATAGATGTGACCGTAGTTCAATACGATCACCATTGGTCGCACGTTTTGAGTACTAACATTTCTAAGTTTAGGAAAAAAATTTATCTTGACAGTATTAAGATCCTCAAGCAATGAAACATAATGACTTATCTCCTCGCAGTTTAGTTGAGCCCCGGGAAGTAGTAGGTCCTGTCTACCAAGCACCGGACATGTTTGCTTGAACCTAAATAAGCTGACAATACAAATTAGTTGTCAACTATTTTTGAATAAACTGTATGAAAGACATAAACATATGCATGCATGGTTGAGAAAAACTCACCAAATGGTAGAATTGGAGGCGTTTGCACATCGACCCAGATGTCTATATTACCTTCAATATCATCTTCCGGACGAATATCAAAGGTGATAACCATATCAGGCTCAAATGCATAAGCCTTGCATAGTGCTTGCTAAGTTTTGCATTCAAAATGGGTGTATGTGTCTCCATTATATAATTTGACGTTGAAAGTATACCCATGCTCCATCTTCAAGTAACCTCTCTTTACCTCCATATAATCTATAGCACTAAAACCTATCTTATCCAAGACAAAAATTCTTGCATGGCAGGGGATGCGCTAGTAGAATAGTGAAAATTTAAAATTATAAGTTGAAGCAAATGAAGCATAAGTTTTGTATTCAAATAATAATTGACAAAGTGACTTACTGTATCAACTTCGAATGTCTCATCCAGCTTGATGCTGAAGCGCCTACCATCAACAAGTAAATTTTGGTCGCACAGGCCGCGCTGGTCTTCATAGTGTTCGCACAAAATATAATCTTTTTCGTCGTCAGATGACATTTCCTATGTTCATATAGGTGAAACATTAAACACCTATATCTAGCCAAATATATATTCATCTAACATTTGACATTAATATATCTAACTATATATTCAATTGACATTACTATATATTTAACTTTTCTATCTAATTCATCTAACATTCGACATTAATCTAACATTTATATAAACTCAAAATATATAAAAAAGTAAATAAACAGAAAAACTCATTAACAAATAATATTTTAATTAGATCATCAAATCTCATATACCTAAATTTTCTTACTAAAATAAACTAGTTATATTAATTATTCCACTAGTTCTAATCTCATATACCTAAATTTTCTTACTAAAAATAAAATAGTTATATTAATTATTCCACTAGTTCTAATCTCATATACCTAAATTTTCTTACTAAAAATAAACTAGTTATATTAATTATTCAACTAGTTCTAATCTCTAGTTCGACAATTTTTCTATCTAGCTAGCTAATTCATCTAACATTCGACATTAATCTAACATTGGATCATCTAATTAACTTTTCTAAAAAAACAGAAAATAAGTAAAAAAAATGTGTGTGTGTGTATGTGTGTGTATGCATGTGTGTGTATATATACGTATATGTGTGTACGTATGTGTGTATGTGTGTGTGTATGCGTGTGTGTGTGGTATATGTGTGTGTGTGTGCGGCCCCGTACGCCGCCGCCCCGTACGTACGAGCGGGGGCGCCGGCGTACGGGGCGGGGGCGCCGGTGTGTGTGTATGTGTGTGTATGTATGTGTGTGTATGTGTGTGCGGGAGCGAGAGAGAGACATACGGCCGCGGCGATGGCGACGGACGGCGGCGGCGTTCGGGGCGGCAGCGCGAGACGACGACGACGGGCGGCGGCGGGGACAGCGACGATGACGACGGACGACGGGCGGCGACGACGGGATCGAGCGGCGAGCGCGGCGGAGGTTAGAGACGAAGTGGGGATGAAACTGAAATTTTCGTAAGAGCTATATATATAGGATGGGCCTTTAGTACCGGTTGGTGGCTCCAACCGGTACTAAAGGCCTATTTTTGCCAGGGCAAGCGGCGGGAAACGAAGGCTTTTAGTACCGGTTGGAGCCACCAACCGGTACTAAAGGGGGGGGCCTTTAGTACCGGTTGGAGCCACCAACCGATACTAAAGGCCTTGCGCTGCCACCCCAAAGTTTAGTCCCACCTCGCCCGGCGAAGGGCAGCCGCACTGGTTTATAAACCCAACCGCGGCTACCTCTTCGAACTCCTCTATATAGCAGGCTTCTGGGCCTAATTAATTAGGGCGCGCTGCCTTGTGAGTCTGCTGGCCCTCCTGGGCCTGCATTTGCACACCCTAGCTCTGGTAGACCCACAGGGCGGTGCGCCAACAAATTTGTTATATAGTTTTTTCTTTTTTGCATTACTTATTTTATTTTATTTATTTTTGAGTAGTTTTTATATAGTTTTTTCTTTTCTGCATTATTTATTTTCTTCTATTTATTTTTGAGTAATTTTTTTGTATAGTTTTTTTATTTTCTGCATTATTTATTTTTGTATAGTCCGAAACCCTGATACTCGGAAAGAGTTTGTCCAATTTGTACACGAAGTGCGTCCAGTTTTTGCCATGACCCTCTCTACTCTTTCGCGCATGCTATGCGGGTGATATGATGATACCATGGCAAGTTTCAACATTTTCAGGATTCATTTTGTAGTGATTTTCAATTTCACGGTTATTTAGCTCTCTAAACAATTAGGTAAATGACCGAAAAACAACAAATGATGTCAGAACATGTTGGAAATTGATGACGCCGCTTTAAATGCTGCATACTGAACACAAAAGTAGTCCGGAGTTTAAATAAGTTATTAAAAATAAAAAAAGAGGTGCAATGCTGGTTAATTTGCTTCAAGCCATTCGGAATAGTGTAGACTGCATTGCACATTGCTCAGTGCAATCTATGCTATTCCGCAAGGCTTGAAGCTAATCAACATGTAGGTGAGCATTACAACTCTTCGTCATTGTCTGTGCACTCACGGCTTATAAACCGCTCATACTGCCTCTCTCTTGGCGAGGTGGGACTAATTAAAAACAGCTTGCCATAACCTCATTAGTACCGGTTCGTGGTAAGAACCGGCACTAAATGGTGATGGTGGGGCCATAGCCTGACCGCAGGCTGATGCAGCCCCTTTAGTACCGGTTCGTGGCATGAACCGGTACTAAAGGTTCGCCACGAACCGGTACTATTGATCGCCGCCACGAACCGGCACTAATGTACACATTAGTGCCGGCTCTAATTCAAACCGGCACTAATGTGCCTCACGTTTGACCCTTTTTCTACTAGTGAGCGCTTGAATCACTAGGAGATGCACGGAACATGCTACTATAGTACTTACTTTCGGGTGTCTAAATTACAGCTTCTTCGGCAGTCCCGGAGCTTTTTTGGTGAATTTTCTCCAAACCCTGCCAGACAAAGAAAACAATTACTTGATATCAGGAAATGAACAAAGTTGCTGATATGGTGGATAATGATCGATTTAACTTACTTCTTGAGCATTTGAGTCATGTCCGCATACTCCTGGGGATCTTTTCGTCTCGAGTCTAAGACGGTTACTAGGAGAATATAGTGGAACCTGCGGACTCATGCATAACTCATCAATTACATTACTATAACCTGGACTAATATATAAGGGAAACCGAATATGCACAAGACAGTAACACTCACTTGAAGTTGTAAGGAAAGAGTATTATATCTTTTTTTTCATTTATTACCAATGATCGTAGAAAGTTGGCCTCGGTATATTCGGCATGATATTTAACCTCAGTTGCATCTATAAGATTTGTGTTAATGAACCCAATATCACCGACTTGTCTTTTCTTCAATTCGGCGATCTTCAATCTGCATAATATAGTGAGGATAATTATAAATACATGCAATGAAAGAGCTGACCTATATAGAGAGACTTAATGACAGAAGTAGTACTACTTACAGACAGTAGCAAGTGACCGTTGCTTTATCGAGGGCCTTTTGATTGAAAAACTGGAAGAACTCCTCAAATGGAACATTCAACAGTTCAGTTCCAACGACGTCATGCTCCTTTCTAACTCTCAGCGTCAAAGTATTCCTCCCCCCAGACTCTCTGCAGGTTTTAATGTACCAATCATGGAATCTTCGCATCATCGTTGTTAGAGATATTTCATCTTTGACTCCAAGAAATCATAATGTACATCGTCGGGCGGGTAATCTCCAAGATTGTTATAACCAGGCACCATCCTCGGATCATTAGCGACGATGTCGCTAGACACCTTGAGCGGGGCGCACGATTGGTTCGCTTTTTCGCCGAGCTGGGCAATTTTCTCCCAGCTCGTCGTTCTTTTATCCTTTGATCACTGACAGTACTTTCCGGCCGCTCCGCTTCGACAAATGTCTTTGCAATAATGTGCTCATAGTTGCCTTTCGGCGAAGACTTTGGAGGTTTTGTCAGTGCAGCCAGAGTGCGCTTCGCTTTCACCGGATCTACCTTCTCCTCCGGAGGTGGATGTTTCTTTGCTTTCACCCCTTGAAAGAAGTTCGTCACTTCGGCTCGCGCGATCTTCGCGTTCTCCTCCGGGGTCCTCTCGTATGGTAACTTCTCTGGAGTCTTCAGAGAAGGACCGAATCTGTATTGCCTCCCGCCTCTGGCTGTACTGCTAGACGCCGGCAGAGTAGACGGAGCGCCTGCGGCTGTCTTCTTTCCTTGCTTACGAGGCGGAGGAGAAGTACTACGACACGCCGGAGCAGCCGGAGCGGTGGCGGGTCTCTTCCGCCCTTGCTGACGAGGCGGAGAAGGAGGAGGCTGGTTGCTCGGGCGCGCCGACGCAGGCGGAGAAGGAGGCGGAGTGCTGCCACGCGCCGAAGAAGGAGGCTGAGTGCCCTGATCACTCGTCGGAGGAGGGGGCGGAGGAGGAGGCGGAGTGCCCTTACTCGCCAGAGGAGGAGGCGGAGGCGTCCAGTTCGGAAGGTTGATGAGCTCCTTCCGCCATAGGCATGGAGTCTTCAGAGAAGAACCCAGCCGAGTCTCCCCTTCACCGGTAGGGTGGTCAAGCTGGAGGTCCTCAAATCCCTCCGTTATTTCGTCCACCGTCACCCTAGCATATCCTTCTGGAATCGGACGATAGTGAAAAGATGCGCCGGGTTCAGGAGGTCGAACAGAGCCGACAGCCGCCTTGACTTTGAAGTTCTGCCATTGCGTCATAAGGTGGCAATGTTGAGACTTCGTGATAGCATCCACAGGGTAGCTAGCAGGAGCCGTCAAGACATGCTCCAGCTGAAGCAGCTCGGTGGAAGCCACGCTGCTTCTCCGCTGAGATGGCGGGGTAGCTTCGGGGGTAGTTTCAGCAGGTCGCTTGCTGCGAGCTACTTCTCGTTCCTCCAGCGATTGAACCCTTTCGAGCAGCGTCTGAATTTGGGTCTGCTCCACTTTTTTCCTCCTCTCCTGGCATTTGTAACCGCATGCGTCCGGAAAACCAGCCTTCCACGGAACGGAGCCTGGCGTGCCTCGTGTCCGTCCAGGGTGCTCAGGATTCCCAAGGGCCATTGTGAGCTCGTCGTTCTCTCTGTCTGGAACGAACGTCCCTTGCTGCACTGCATCGATATAGTGTTGAAGCCTCTTGACTGGTATTCTCATTTGTTCGTCTGTCCAAACGCACTTCCCTGATACAGGGTCCAAGGTTCCGCCAGCCTTGAAGAACCAAGTCCGGCAACGGTCTGGCCAGTTCATTGTCTCTAGTTCGATCCCTTTATCAAGCAGATCATTCTCAGCCTTGGCCCACTTAGGCCGGGCTTTGAGGTAGCCATCTGACCCCGTGCGATGGTGAAGCTTCTTCTTCGCAGCATTTTGCATGTTTGTCGCCGACATCTTCTTACTCTTTTCAAATGTCTTGTGGGCCACAAATGCGGGCCAGTGATCTCTGATCTTCTCATATTTGCCGATGAATTCTGGTGTCTCTTCTTTGTCGACAAACCTTTTCAGCTCATTCTTCCACCTCCTGAATAGGTCTGCCATCTTCTTAAGAGCATGAGACTTGTTAAATTGCTCTTTAACTGGCTTCTCCGGATCCTCCTCTGGCGGTAGGGTGAAATTTGCCTTCAGCTTAGTCCAAAGATCATCTTTCTGCATATTATTGACATAAGACACCTCAGGGTCTTCGTTCTTAGGCTTATACCATTGTCCCTAACAAGAACCCCGCACTGAGCAGCAAATGCTTCCTTTGTCCGGATGGGTTCAATCGGTTGGCCGTCGCGCGCGATTGCTGTGATCTCAAACCTTTTATCCCGAGCGCAACTTTTTCTCAGGCCTCGTCTCTTTACCGAAGTTGTGCTCGATCTGGAGGGCTAGAAAAAAGAAGAAACACAAGAGTTAATTAACATGGTACATACCAAAACAATGAATGCATCAATTAGCTAGTCAGCACATGCTTAACTAATATATATACCTGGCCGGACTCGGTTCGGTCACCGGAGCCGTCATCACGGTCTCCTTCTTGCACCATCATTGGGTCACCGGAGCCGTCATCACGGTCTCCTTCTTGCACCGGCATTGGGTAAAATGAGCCATCATAATCATAGCCTGCTTCTTCACCCTGTCCTTCCAGACCATCGGTGTCGTTGAAAAACGAGAAGACGGCATCACTTCCTTGTGCGATTATGTCCCCCAATACCGCTTCTGTTGCTTCGTCTCGGGGGTCCATACTTTCTATAAATATTTACAACATGGCAATTATTATTCAAACATGACAGATGGATATATTAGTGGCAAACGTAGAACTAGCTAGCCAATCACAATAAGGAATCATATTAGTGGCCTCGACGCTGCTTCTCTAGGGTTTGGGGTGGCCTCGACAACGCTTCAAGGGTTTGGGGTGGCCTCGAGAGAGTTTGTCGGGTAGGGGCGCAGCGGGAGGGGGTAGGAGACCGACATCATTTTTTTCTAGGGTTTGGGTGTCCTCGAGAGTTTTGGTCGAGCGAGAGGGTCGGGGGGTGCTCTCGCGGTATAAGTTATCACAGTCGAGAGGGGGTATATATATCGACCGCCCCTCATGTCGAAGTTATCCGGGAGGGGATAATATCGACAACGACGACATACATACACGGGAAAATAATGTTATCGGGGAGGGGGTATATCGACCCCCCCCCTCACGTGTTGAAGTTATTGGGAGGGGGTTATATCGACAATGACGACATACGTACATGGGAAAATAATATTATTGGGGAGGGGGTATATCGACCCCCTCGTGTTGAAGTTATCGGGAGGGGTATATCGACGACGACAGACCTGATAAAACATAAGAAAACGAAGAAGAAATAAAAAGAGGAGAAGAAGAAAGGAATAGAGGAGAAGATCGAAGAAAAAGAAAGAAAAAAAAGAGGAGAAGAAGAAAGGAATAGAGGAGAAGAAGAAGAAATAGAATATTTTCTATTTTTTCTGCTTCTCCTATATTCCTTTCTTCTTCTCCCATTCTTTTTCTTCTTTTTTCCTCTTCTTATTTATTTCTCCTCTTCTTCCTCTCCTCTTCTTCTTTCTTCCTCTTCTCATTTTCTTCTTTCCTATCCTTCTTTTTCTTCTTCTTCCCTTCCTAGCTAGATATATAAATTTTTTCTAAAATTGTAACTTTTGCATATATAAAACTTTTCCATGGATCATCATTTCTCATATATATCGAATATATATCCATAGTCATATATAAAAACTTTTTATATATGAACAAAAAACTTTCTATGAACAAAAAAACATTTTTGACATATATATTTAGCAAATTCTAAATTTTCCTAACTCTTTTACAACTAGAAAAATTACATATATGGAAAAAACATTAATACACATATGAACAAAAAATACATATATGAACAAAAGCATGCTCTGAACAATTTTTTATACATTTTGAACATCTACATACACATAGCCACATACATACACATATACATTATATATATATGAAAAAAAAATAACTAATAAAAATGAAAAAAAACAGAGCCGAGGCGGCGCGGCGGCTCACAGAGGGGCGACTAGCGATGACAATGGCGACGGCGGCGGCGGCGAGGGCGCCGGCGCGCGGGGGCGGGACGGGGCAGGGCTCGGGGCGGCGCGCGCGTCAGAGTAGGGGAGCTCGAGGCGGACAGCGCGTGGGGGCAGGGCGACGGCGACGAGGACCGGCTGCGACCCGTCGGGGCTAGGGCGCGGGGCGACGGCGACAAGGAGCGGGCGGCGACGGCGAGCACGGGGCAGGGGCTCGGGGTGTCGGGGCGGCGCGCGCGTCAGAGCAGGGGAGCTCGAGGTGGGGCGGCGTGTGGGGGCAGGGCGACGGCGACGAGGACCGGGCGGCGACCCGTCGGGGCAAGGGCGCGGGGCGACGACGACGAGGAGCGGGCGGCGACGGCGAGCACGGGCAGCCTAGTGGCGTCGATAAGATCGGCGTTGTCGGGGGCAAATGGTCGATGAAACTGAAAAAAATCCTAAGTCCTGCTTATATATACAGAGTATTGGTTCCGGTTCGTGGCACCAACCGGGACCAATGCCCCCCTTTAGTCCTGGTTGGTGCCACCAACCGGGACCAATGCCCCCCTTTAGTCCTGGTTGGTGCCACCAACCGGGACCAAAGGTCAGTTTTCGGCAGCCAAAGGGCGGGAAACAGAGACCTTTGGTTCCGGTTGGTGGCACCAACTGTGACTAAAGGTGGGCATTGGTACCGGTTGGTGCCACGAACCGGTACCAATGCCCCCCTTTAGTCCCGGTTGGTGCCACCAACCGGGACCAAAGGCCTTGCACGACGTGTGGCCAAAAGTTTAGTCCCACCTCGCTAGCTGAGAGGGGCTCGGAGTGGTTTATAAGCCCCACTGCGGTTGCCCCCTCGAGCTCCTCTGAAATGCAGGCTTACGGGCCTAATCTTACACTATGCTGTTTGTGGGCCTATTGGCCTTCTGCGGGCCTGAATCCTAACCCAGGTTGGGTTTCTAGTCGTATTCAGGCCGTGGTGGCCCAATAGGTGGCAGTTTTTTTAATTTTTTTCCATTTTTTGTTTTGTTTTTTGCATTATTTATTTTCTTTTGTTTTTTGCTTTATTTTTTAATTCTTTTTGCTTTTAGGTCAGACAAATTATAAACTTTCTGTTAGTGCAATTAGTTTTCAAATTTGAATCGCTAAAATTTGAATTCTTTCATATTTGTGTGAATCACAAGTTTGTGATTAATTTTACTATAAAAATAGTTTTTTTTCATTTTTTTGTTTTTTTGCATTATTTATTTTCTTTTGTTTTTTGCTTTATTTTTTAATTCTTTTTGCTTTTAGGTCAGAAAAATTATAAACTTTCTGTTAGTGCCATTAGTTTTTGAAAAATTATAAACTTTCTGTTAGTGCCATTAGTTTTCAAATTTGAATAGTTAAAATTTGAATTCTTTGAAATTGTGTGAATCACAAGTTTGTGATTAACTTTACTATAAAAATAGTTTTTTCTAGTTTTTTGTTTTGATTTTTGCATTATTTATTTTCTTTTGTTTTTTTCTTTATTTTTTAATTCTTTTTGCTTTTAGGTTAGCAAAATATAAACTTTTTGTTAGTGCCATTAGTTTTAGAAAAAATATAAATTTCTGTTAGTGCCATTAGTTTTCAAATTTGAATAGTTAAAATTTGAATTCTTTGAAATTTGTGTGAATCACAAGTTTGTAATTAACTTTACTAAAAAATGAGCATAGATGCACCTATTGAGGGAATTCAACATAAATTCATAATAAATTTCTATGAATTTCAGAGAAATTCACTCTGAATTTAGGTCAAATCCCCTGTATAAGGGCATCTATTTTCACATTGAGAGAAGCTCAACAAGGCAGAGAGGGACGGGCTTATAAACCGGTGTGAGCGCCCTTCGGTTGGCGAGGTGGGACTAAACTCTGACCGCAAAAGACCAACCCTTTAGTCCCGGTTTGTGGCACAAACCGGGACTAATGGTCATGGGCCAGGGTAGAGGCGCATTGGTTCCGGTTCGTGCACGGAATCGGGACCAAAAGGTCCAGACGAACCAGGACCAATGGCCCATGTGGCTGCCCTCTTGAGTGTTCTTGGTGAGAATATAATTTACAAGGAGCGAACCGGGATTAATGGTATTACGAGGGCCAAACCATAAGACATTGAAGCATTTCAAATGAACTCTGAAAAAGTTGAAAGTTGGTACGGTATCATAATTTCACCCACATAGCATGTGCATGTACAAAACGGACAATGGTATCATACTCATCTGTTACAAAGTTGGCATGGTATTATCATAATAGTTGCGGGAGAAAGTCTTCACTTTTTCTTCGCTTGTGTCATTTCATTATTGCGCCGTAACCATGGATAATCTTCATCGTTTATCAGGATGCTTGGGTCAGCCTTGACTTTGAAGGGAGGAATTTCATGAAACTTTTCATAATCTTCAGACATGTCTGTCTTGCTCTCCACTCCCACGATGTCCCTTTTCCCTGAAAGAACTATGTGGCGCTTTGGCTCATCATATGATTTATTCGCTTCCTTATCTTTTCTTTTTCTCGGTTTGCTAGACATGTCCTTCACATAGATAACATGTGCCACATCATTGGCTAGGACGAACGGTTCGTCAGTGTACCCAAGATTTTTCAGATCCACTGATGTCATTCCGTACTATGGGTCTACCTGTATCCCACCTCCTGACAGATTGACCCATTTGCACTTAAACAAAGGGACCTTAAAATCATGTCCGTAGTCAAGTTCCCATATGTCCACTATGTAACCATAATATGTGTCCTTTCCCCTCTCGGTTGTTGCATCAAAGCGGACACCGCTGTTTTGGTTGGTGCTCTTTTGATCTTGGGCGATCGTGTAAAATGCATTCCCATTTATCTCGTATCATTTGTAAGCCAATACTGTCAAAGATGGTCCCCTGGACAACAAGTACAACTCATCACAAACAATGTTGTCACCTCTGAGACGTGTTCCCAACCAACTGCTGAAAGTCCTGATGTGTTCACAGGTAAGCCAGTCGTCGCACTGCTCCGGGTGTTTGGAGCGCAGACTGTTCTTGTGTTCATCGACATACGGGGTCACCAAGGTAGAGTTATGTAGAACTGTGTAGTGTGCTTGAGACCAAGAATATCCGTCCCTACATATTATTGAGTCCCCTGATACGTCTCCGTCGTATCTACTTTTCCAAACACTTTTGCCCTTGTTTTGGACTCTAACTTGCATGATTTGAATGGAACTAACCCGGACTGACGCTGTTTTCAGCAGAATTGCCATGATGTTGTTTTATGTGAAGAAAACAAAAGTTCTCAGAATGACCTGAAACTCCACGGAACATCTAGTTAAAAATTATAAAAAAATCCTCGCCAAAGATGAAGACCAGGGGGCCCACACCCTATCCACGAGGGTGGGGGGCGCCCCCCCCTAGGGCGCGCCCCTACCTCGTGGGCCCCCTGGAGCTCCTCCGACGCCAATTCCAACTCTATATATTTGCTTTCAGGGAGAAAAAAATAGTGGAGAAGACATCATCGCGTTTTACGATACGGAGCCGCTGCCAAGCCCTAAAAGCTCTCGGGAGGGCTGATCTGGAGTCCGTTCGGGGCTCCGGAGAGGGGGATTCATCGCCGTCGTCATCATCAACCATCCTCCATCACCAATTTCATGATGCTCACCGCCGTGCGTGAGTAATTCCATCGTAGGCTTGCTGGACGGTGATGGGTTGGATGAGATTTATCATGTAATCGAGTTAGTTTTGTTAGGGTTTGATCCCTAGTATCCACTATGTTCTGAGATTGATGTTGCTATGCCTAATGCTTGTCACTAGGGCCCGAGTGCCATGATTTCAGATCTGAACCTATTATGTTTTCATGAATATATGTGTGTTCTTGATCCTATCTTGCAAGTCTATACTCACCTACTATGTGTTATGATCCGGCAACCCCGAAGTGACAATAATCGGGACCACTCCCGGTGATGACCATAGTTTCAGGAGTTCATGTATTCACTATGTGCTAATGCTTTGTTTCGGTTCTCTATTAAAAGGAGGCCTTAATATCCCTTAGTTTCCATTAGGACCCCACTGCCACGGGAGGGTAGGACAAAAGATGTCATGCAAGTTCTTTTCCATAAGCACGTATGACTACATTCGGAATACATGCCTACATTACATTGATGAATTGGAGCTAGTTCTGTGTCACCCTATGTTATGATTGTTACATGATGAACCGCATCTGGCATAATTATCCATCACTAATCCGATGCCTACGAGCTTTCCATCTACTGGTTTACGCTTATTTACTTTCTCGTTGCTATTGTTACAATCACTACAAAACACCAAAAATATTGCTTTTGCTTTCATTACTCTTTTGTTACCGTTACCACTACTATCATATTACTTTGCTACCAAATACTTGCTACAGATATTAAGTTATCCAGGTGTGGTTGAATTGACAACTGAACTGATAATACTTGAGAATATTCTTTGGCTCCCCTTGTGTCGAATCAATAAATTTGGGTTGAATACTCTACCCTCGAAAGCTATTGCGATCCCCTACACTTGTGGGTTATCAAGACCAATTTCTTGCGCCGTTGCCGGGGAGCATAGCTCTATTCTTTGAGTCACTTGGGATTTATATCTGCTGGACACTATGAAGAACTTGAAAGACGCTAAGACAACAATTTATCCCTCAACTACGAGGGCAGGTAAGGAACTGCCATCTAGCTCTGCACGTGATTCACCTTCTGTTATGAGTAAGCTTGCGACACCTAAACCTGCTTCTGCTATTCGTTCTGATATGTCGCGTGTTATTGATGATGCCACTTCTGCTATGCATGAGACTTATGATGAAACTACTGCTATGTCTGATACTACTGTTCCCCTTAGTGAATTCCTCGATGAACAAATTGCTAGGGCTAGAGAGAAAGAAATTATTGAATCTGATTATATTGATGAAAGTGATGATGAAGATAGGCCTGTTATTCCTGAGGGTTATGTTTTTGATATGGAAGCTTATACAGCTATTTTAGCCTGCAAAGATAGAAACGAGCTTAAGAGGCCATTAATTAAATGGAGTAAGGAATCTCTTAGAGATAAAATGAGGCCTGACCCTACTTTTGCTACTTCACCTATTTGTGTCGCCGATAAAGATTATGAATTCTCTGTTGATCCTGATATAATTACTTTGGTTGAATCTGATCCTTTCCATGGTTATGAATCTGAAACTGTTGTGGCGCATCTTACTAAATTAAATGATATAGCCACCCTGTTCACTAAAGATGAGAGATCTCGTTACTTTTATATCCTAAAAATATTTCCGTTCTCATTAAAGGGTGATGCTAAGATATGGTTTAATTCTCTTGATCCTGGTTGTGTGCGTAGTCCCCAGGATATGATTTATTACTTCTCTGCTAAATATTTCCCCGCTCATAAGAAACAAGTTGCTTTAAAGGAAATATACAACTTTGTGCAAATTGAAGAAGAGAGTCTCCCACAAGCTTGGGGGAGGCTTCTCAAGTTACTTAATGCTTTGCTTGATCATCCTCTTAAGAAAAATGAAATACTTGATATCTTTTATAATGGACTAACCGATGCTTCCAGAGATTACCTGGATAGTTGTGCTGGTTCTCTTTTCAGGGAAAGAACACCGATGAAGCTAAAATTCTATTGAATAATATGTTGACAAATGAAAATAATTGGGCATCTCCTGAGCCAGCTCCAGAGCCAGTTACTGAGCCTATTCCTAAACCAACTCCGAAGAAGAGAGGTGTTCTATTTCTCAGTCCCGAAGATATGCAAGAGGCAAAGAAATCTATGAAAGAGAAAGGTATTAAAGCTGAAGATGTTAAGAATTTACCACCTATTGAAGAAATACATGGTCTTAATTTACTATCTGTTGAAGAAACATATAATCTTGATCCATTACCTATTGAAGAACCTCCAGGTCTTGATATCCCGACACAGGTAGTAAAGGTAAATTCTCTCTATAGATATGATAAAGATGAAGTCCCTCCTACTAAAATTGCTTGTCAGTGCTTGGATGAGTTCGATAACTTTATGTTTAAGCAAGAAGACTTCAATGCTTATTTTGGTAGACAATTAAAACAAAATGCTTATATGATTAAACACTTGGGTGGGTATATGGCTAATATTAGAAGTGAACTTAAACTTGTTAGCAAACATGCTTCTATGGTTACCACTCAAGTAGAACAAGTACTTAAAGCTTAAAATGATTTGCTCAATGAAATAAATAGTAAGAAAAATGATTATGCTGTTAGAGTTGCTACTAGAACTGGTAGAATGACTCAGGAACCTTTGTATCCTGAAGGCCACCCTCAGAGAATTGAGCAAGATTCTCAAAGAAATAATATTGATGCACCTAGTTCTTCTAAAAGGAAGAAAAAGAAAAATGACAGGACTTTGCAAACTTCTAGTGAACCTATGGCTAAACCACCTGATAATCCAAATGATATATCTATTTCTGATGCTGAAACACAATCTGGTAATGAACATGAACCTAGTGAAAATGTTAATGATGATGTTCATGATGATGCTCAACCTAGTAATGATAATGATGTAGAAATTGAAATTGTTGTTGATCTTGATAGCCCACAATCAAAGAATATAAGAGATACTTTGTTGCTAGGAAACATGGTAAAGAAAGAGAACCATGAGTTCAGAAGCCCATACCTTTTCCTCCCAAACCATCCAAGAAAAAGGATGATGAGGATTTTGATCGCTTTGCTGAAATGATTAGACCTATCTTTTTGCGTATGCGATTAACTGATATGCTCAAAACAAATCCTTATGCTAAGTATATGAAGGATATCATTAATAATAAAAGAAAGATACCGGAAGCTGAAATTTCCACCATGCTTGGTAATTACACTTTTAAGGATGGAATACCAAAGAAACTTGGAGATCCAGGGGTACCCACTATACCATGCTCCATTAAAAGAAATTATGTTAAAACTGCTTTATGTGATCTTGGAGCCGGTGTTAGTGTTATGCCTCTCTCTTTATATCATAGACTTGATTTAAATAAGTTGACACCTACTGAAATATCTTTGCAAATGGCTGATAAATCAACTGCTATACATGTCGGTATTTGTGAGGATGTGGCTGTTGTGGTTGCAAACGTTACTATTTTAATGGACTTTGTCATTCTTGATATTCCCGAGGACGATAGTATGTCTATTATTCTTGGAAGACCTTTTCTGAATACTGCAGGGGCTGTTATTGATTGCAACAAAGGCAATGTCACTTTTCATGTTAATGGTAATGAGCATAAGGTACACTTTCTGAGGAAACAACCTCAAGTTCATATTATCAATTCTATTGGAAAAATTCCATTGATTATATTTGGAGGTTTTGAATTTCCTCTTCCTACTATCAAGAAGAAATATGATATTCTTATTTTTGGGGATGTGCATATCTCCGTTGAGATAACTTAGTGTTATTCGAAATTTCTCCGGCTTCATGATTATTCGGAATGAGTTTATTAACAAGACCTGATCAACCTTGCTAGTGGATTCCTTTTGGCGAGCATGAGACGGATGAAACTAGAAGCACAACCTTCTGTACCCTCTTTATACTTCCTGTTATTTAGTTGAAATAAAGTAAAAATAGTATTTTCTGTCTGTTTCCTGATTTACCTGTGAAATATAAAAATATCCCGAAAATAAAAGTCCTCCAAATGCCATGCCAATTTAATATGATTTTTTCAGGAATATTTGAGGATTTATGGTGCAAAAATCACCGCGGGGGGAGCTGCCACCTGGCCACGAGGGTGGAGGGCGCGCCCCCTGCCTCGTGGGCCCACGGTGGCCCTCCTCCACTTACTCCTGCACCCATCCTCTTCTTCTTCCTCCCACAAACACGAATAACCAGCTCAAGCACGAGTTCTAGCCCACTTTGCTGTGATTTTCGATCTCCTTGCTCAAAGCACCTCTCACAAAACTGCTTGGGGAGATTGTTCCTTGGTATGTGACTCCCCCATTGGTCCAATTAGTTTTTGTTCTAGTGCTTTATTCATTGCAATTGGTGCTGCATAGGTGACCATGTTCTTGAGCTTGCATGTCAAATTTATATGGTTCCAAGTAGTTCTAATGCTTGATATAGACTTTAGGCACTTGTATGAGTAGTTGCTATCAATTTTGTTGAAGTTGGTTCACTTTTGTTTGAAGTTACTAAAAATTTTGGAAAATTTTCAGAGAAAACAATATGCTTAGGAAGATGTTCCAAGGTGGTTCTTCAAGGAAGCAAGGCCCTAGGCTTGCTATGCGTGATGCTGACGAGGAACCACCAAGAGACGCTCTAGTGCGGCCTTGTGAGTGGCCTTCGGAAAATTTTATGGATCGAGCGGGAATTAAAGAAGAATTTAACGCATATTTGTGTAACGCCGATCTTGAGAGTTTTGAGGCAGACAAATGCCCACAGTACCATGATCTCACAAGCTCATTTGTGAGGAGGTTTGAATTTTCATCTTCGCGTGATTCTCCTTCTTTCATGTTTGATCTTTATGACAAATCTTATACCATGGACTTAGAGGATTTTACTTTTGCCTGCAAACTCCCACAATGGGGTAGTATTAATGATCCCCGTAAATCTGAATTTAGAAACTTTCTTGCTAGTATAACTGTGGGAGAATCTAGAGATATAACACAAGCCACCATAGGGAGCATTCACTTTCCTGCTATACATTATTTTGCTCTCTTCATAGGTAGGTGCATAAATGCTAAGGATGAAGCATATCACATGTGTGTCCCTAACCTTAGCATTCTCAGGAGTGTTGTGTTAAGGGACCAATCCTATCATATGGGAGCCATTGTAGCACATAGGTTCCATCATAATAGATATAATGGAGATTTTTTTGGAGGAATTTATGCAACCCACTTAGCTAATTTTCTTGAGGTGAACGTTCGTGAGGGTGACATGGAGTTGCCTCCCACTTATTTAGATTTTAATTCTATGGTCTGCCACCAGTTTGTCGAGAGGAGTGATCACCTCTCTTATATCGACTAATCTTTGATAAACGGCGTGTTGTCCGTATTACCAGAGAGGAGGCAGATGAGTACGAGAGGAGAGTAGAGGCAGCCCAACGCCACGATGCAGCTCAGGCGGCGATCGCCGCTGCGTCACAGTACGACCCCAGCTATACCTACGGATATCCGCCAGGCCATCCCTGGCAATAGACCAACTTAGGCCAAAAGCCTAAGCTTGGGGGAGTACGTATTTCCCACCGACATTACATTTATGTTCACACACACTCATTGCTAGATGTCGGTGCTCATACTTTTTCACTGTAATATCCATGCTAGTTTATTTTCTTTTTCCTACTTTCTTCTTGTGTGTTTAATAAACATTAAGAAAAACCAAAAAAATTATTAGTAGTAGTTACTTTTCTTGTTGTAGTAGTAGTAATTAAAAAGAAAATCCAAAAATTTCCCGTTCTTCTTTTGCTTGTTGGGAGCTTTCCCTTGTAAATAGTTTTATTTCTTTTCTTTTCTTTGGGGGTCGATAGGAGAAGACCATAATCAAATTGTTGAAGTGGCTCTTATATGCATTATTGTTTATTTAACCAAGAGCCCATATTGCCTTGTCTTCTCCTGTTTATTGAATGCTCGCAGATTCCAGCTTATTCCAATGCACGTTCACTCTTATTATTATTCACATCATTCGGTCGTGCAAGTGAAAGGCAATTATGATGATATATGATGGACTTATTGAGATGGGAAAAGCTGGTATGAACTCGACCTCTTTAGTTTTTGTAAATATGATGAGTTCATCGTTCTTGATTCAGCTTATTATGAATAAACATGTTTGCAATGACAATTAGAGATCATAGTTACTTGTGCCATGCTTGATTAGCTATGAGTTATAATGGTTTACCTTGCGTGCCAACATTCTATTAAAATGGTTGTGATGTGATATAGTGGGGTGTTATCCTCCTTTGAATGATTTAAGTGACTTGACTTGGCACATATTCACACATGTAGTTGAAACAGAATCAACATAGCCTTCACGATATTTATGTTCATGGTGGATTATATCCTACTCATGCTTGCATCCAATGTTTATTAATTTTAATGCATGTTCATGGCTGTTGTCGCTCTCTAGTTGGTCGCTTCCCAGTCTTTTGCTAGTCTTCACTTGTACTAAGCGGGAATACTGCTTGTGCATCCAATCCCTTAAACCCCAAAGTTATTCCATATGAGTCCACTATACCTTCCTATATGCGGTATCTAACTGCCGTTCCAAGTAAATTTGTATGTGCCAAACTCTAAACCTTCAAATAAACATTCTGTTTTGTATGCTCGAATAGCTCATGTATCAACTAGGGCTGCCATTATCTTCCATGTTAGGCGGGTTATTCTCAAGAGGAGTGGACTCCGCTCCTCACTCACGAGAAAATGGCTAGTCACCGGGATGCCCTGTCCCATACTTTATGCAAACTAAATCAAAATTAATTGCAAAAAAAACTCCCCCTGGGACCTGATGATTGTTGGAGGCACTCGTTGTTTCGAGCAAGCCATGGATTGATGCTTGTTGGTGGAGGGGGAGTATAAACTTTACCATTCTGTTTGGGAACCGCCTATAATGTGTGTAGCATGGAAGATATCGCCATCTCTTAGTTATTATGTTGACAATGAAAGTATACCGCTCAAAATATTATTTATCTCTATTTCAAAACCGAGCTCTGGCACCTCTACAAATCTCTGCTTCCCTCTGCGAAGGGCATATCTATTTAGTTTTATGTTGAGTCGTCACCCTCTTATTAAAAAGCACTAGCTGGGGAGCACAGCTGTCATTTGCATTCATTACTTTTAATTTATATTGGGTATGACTATGACTGGATCTCTTTTACCATGAATTACAATATCTAGTCAGTCCTTGATCTTTAAAGGTGCTCTGCATTTATGTTTTGCGGTCTCAGAGAGGGCTAGCGAGATACCATCTTGTTATATTATAGTATGATTGTTTTCAGAAAGTGTTGTCATCTGAGATTTATTATTATCGCTCGCTAGTTGATTATGCTATTGATATGAGTAAAAATAAGACCTGAGAATTATTGCAAATGTGGTTAGTTATAATCTTTGCTGAAAACTTGAATGTTGGCTTGACATATTTACAACAACAAGAGCAAACAGAGTTTGTAAAAGTTTTTCTTTATTACTTTCAGTTTGTCAACTGAATTGCTTGAGGACAAGCAAAGGTTTAAGCTTGGGGGAGTTGATACGTCTCCGTCGTATCTACTTTTCCAAACACTTTTGACCTTGTTTTGGACTCTAACTTGCATGATTTGATTGGAACTAACCTGGACTTACGATATTTTCAGCAGAATTGCCATGATATTGTTTTATGTGTAGAAAACAAAAGTTCTCGGAATGACCTGAAACTCCACGGAACATCTAGTTAAAAATAATAAAAAATCCTCGCCAGAGATGAAGACCAGGGGGCCCACACCCTGTCCACGAGGGTGGGGGGCGCCTCCCCTAGGGCGCGCCCCCCTACCTCGTGGGCCCCCTGGAGCTCCTCCGACGCCAACTCCAATTCTATATATTTGCTTTCAGGGAGAAAAAAATAGAGGAGAAGAAATCATCGCGTTTTACGATACGGAGTCGCCGCCAAGCCCTAAAATCTCTCGGGAGGGCGGATGTGGAGTCCATTCGGGGCTCCGGAGAGGGGGATTCGTCGGCGTCGTCATCATCAATCATCCTCCATCACCAATTTCATGATGCTCACCACCATGCGTGAGTAATTCCATCGCAGGCTTGTTGGATGGTGATGGGTTGGATGAGATTTATCATGTAATTGAGTTAGTTTTGTTAGGGTTTGATCCCTAGTATCCACTATGTTCTGAGATTGATGTTGCTATGACTTTGCTATACTTAATGCTTGTCACTAGGGCCCGAGTGCCATGATTTCAGATCTGAACCTATTATATTTTCATGAATATATGTGTGTTCTTGATCTTATCTTGGAAGTCTATAGTCACCTACTATGTGTTATGATCCGGCAACCCCGAAGTGACAATAATCGAGACCACTCCCGGTGATGACCATAGTTTGAGGAGTTCATGTATTCACTATGTGCTAATGCTTTGTTCCGGTTCTCTATTAAAAGGAGGCCTTAATATCCCTTAGTTTCCATTAGGACCCCGCTGCCATGGGAGGGTAGGACAAAAGATGTCATGCAAGTTCTTTTCCATAAGCACGTATGACTATATTCGGAATACATGCCTACATTACATTGATGAATTGGAGCTAGTTATGTGTCACCCTATATTATGACTGTTACATGATGAACCACATCTGGCATAATTATCCATCACCGATCCGATTGCTACGAGCTTTCCATCTACTGGTTTACGCTTATTTACTTTCCCGTTGCTATTGTTACAATCACTACAAAACACCAAAATTATTGCTTTTGCTTTCATTACTCTTTTGCTACCGTTACCACTACTATCATATTACTTTGCTACTAAACACTTGCTGCAGATATTAAGTTATCTAGGTGTGGTTGAATTGACAACTCAACTGCTAATACTGGAGAATATTCTTTGGCTCCCCTTGTGTCGAATCAATAAATTTGGGTTGAATACTCTACCCTCGAAAGCTGTTCCGATCCCCTACACTTGTGGGTTATCATCCCCTCCAAGCGTTCCTTTTCCAGTCAGTCTTCCCTCATACCGCGATATAGGGAGACATATCTTCTTAAGGCCTGGAATGAAGTCAATACAAAACCAAATGACATCCTCTATTTGATGGCCCATGGAGATGCTTCCTTCTGGTCTAGCGCGGTTACGGACATATTTATTTAGGACTCCCATGAACCTCTTAAAGGGAAACATATTGTATAGAAATACGGGCCCCATAATGACAATCTCGTCGACTAGATGAACTAAGACGTGCGTCATGATATTGAAGAAGGATGGTGGGAACACCAGCTCGAAACTGACAAGACATTGCGCCACATCACTCCTTAGCCTTGGTACGATTTCTGGATCAATCACCTTCTGAGAGATTGCATTGAGGAATGCACATAGCTTCACAATGGCTAATCGGACGTTTTCCGGTAGAAGCCCCCTCAATGCAACCGGAAGCGGTTGCGTCATAATCACGTGTCAGTCATGAGACTTTAGGTTCTGGAACTTTTTCTCTGGCATATTTATTATTCCCTTTATATTCGACGAGAAGCCAGTCGGGACCTTCATACTGCTTCGGAGGCATGCCGTCTTTTTCGTGCAAACATTGCAGGTCCTCCCGTGCCTCAGGTGTATCTTTTGTCTTCCCATACACACCCAAGAAGCCTAGCAGGTTCACGCAAAGGTTCTTCGTCATGTGCATCACGTCGATTGAAGAGCGGACCTCTAGGTCTTTCCAGTAGGGTAGGTCCCAAAATATAGATTTCTTCTTCCACATGGGTGCGTGTCCCTCAGCGTCATTCGGAACAGCTAGTCCGCCGGGACCCTTTCCAAAGATTACATGTAAATCATTGACCATAGCAAGTACGTGATCACCGGTACGCATGGTGGGCTTCTTCCGGTGATCTGCCTCGCCTTTGAAATGCTTGCCTTTCTTTCGACATTGATGGTTGGTCGGAAGAAATCGACGATGGCCCAGGTACACATTCTTCCTGCATTTGTCCAGGTATATACTTTCAGTTTCGTTTAAACAGTGCGTGCATGCGTGGTATCCCTTGTTTGTCTGTCCTGAAAGGTTACTGAGAGCGGGTCAATCGTTGATGGTTACAAACAGCAACGTGTGCTGGTTAAATTCCACCTGTTTGTGCTCATCCCATGTACGTACACCGTTTCCATTCCGCAGCTGTAAAAGTTCTTCAACTAATGGCCTTAGGTACACATCAATGTCGTTGCCGGGTTGCTTAGGGCCTTGGATGAGAACTGGCATCATAATGAACTTCCGCTTCATGCACAACCAAGGAGGAAGGTTATACATACATAGAGTCACGGGCCAGGTGCTGTGATTGCTGCTCTGCTCCCTGAAAGGATTAATGCCATCCGCGCTTAAACCAAACCATACGTTCCTTGGGTCACTTGCAAACTCAGCCCACTACTTTCTCTTGATTTTTCTCCACTGCGACCTGTCAGCGGGTGCTCTCAACTTCCCGTCTTTCTTACGGTCCTCACTGTGCCATCGCATCAACTTGGCATGCTCTTCGTTTCTGAACAGACGTTTCAACCGTGGTATTATAGGAGCATACCACATCACCTTCGCAGGAACTCTCTTCCTGGGGGGCTCGCCGTCAACATCACCAGGGTCATCTCATCTGATCTTATACCGCAATGCACCGCATACCGGGCATGCGTTCAGATTCTTGTACGCACCGTGGTAGAGGATGCAGTCATTAGGGCATGCATGTATCTTCTGCTGTGTATGTACTGTCGGGCAATTCGTTATCCTTTGGAAGCTTCTTCTTCAATATTTTTAGTAGCTTCTCAAATCCTTTGTCAGGCACATCATTCTCTGCCTTCCACTGCAGCAATTCCAGTACGGTACCGGGCTTTGTGTTGCCATCTTCGCAATTGGGGTACAACCCTTTTTTGTGATCCTCTAACATGCGATCGAACTTCAGCTTCTCCTTTTGACTTCCGCTTTGCGTCCTTCGACAATGACCCGGCGGAGATCATCATCATCGGGCACATCGTCTGGTTCCTCTTGATCTTCAGCAGCTTCCCCCGTTGCAGCATCATTGGGCACATCGTTTGGTTCCTCTTGAACTTCAGCAGCTTCCTCGGTTGCAGCATCACCGTATTCAGGGGGCACATAGTTGTCATCGTCATCTTCTTCTTCGCCGTCTTCCATCATAACCCCTATTTCTCCATGCCTCGTCCAAACACTATAGTGTGGCATGTAACCCTTGTAAAGCAGGTGGGTGTGAAGGATTTTCCGGTCAGAGTAAGACTTCGCGTTCCCACATTTAGGGCATGGACAACACATAAAACCATTCTGCTTGTTTGCCTCAGCCACTTCAAGAAAATCATGCACGCCCTTAATGTACTAGGAGGTGTGTCTGTCACCGTACATCCACTGTCGGTTCATCTGCGTGCATTATATATAATTAAGTGTGTCAAAAACCATTACAGAACATCATGGATAGATAATTAAGTGAACAAATTAATAGAAGTTCATCATCACACTAAAACCAAAGTACATACATAGTTCTCATCTAACAACATATAGCTCTCCAAAGCATCTAATTAATTAAACCATACATTGAAACTATGTAAAATATTTCAATGCGAAAACAAATGCGATCATAATCGCAACCAAGGTAACAATTGATCCAACGGCATAATGATACCAAGCCTCGGTATGAATGGCATATTTTCTAATCTTTCTAATCTTCAAGCGCATTGCATCCATCTTGATTTTGTGATCATCGACGACATCCGCAACATGCAACTCCAATATCATCTTCTCCTCCTCAATTTTTTTTATTCTTTCCTTCAAGTAATTATTTTCTTCTTCAACTAAACTTAACCTCTCGACAATAGGGTCGGTTGGAATTTCTGGTTCACATACCTCCTAGATAAATAAAATCTATGTCACGTTGGTCGGCATAATTTTCATAAACAGTAAATGAACCAATAGTTATAAAGATAATATATACCACATCCGAATCATAGACAGGACGAGGACCGACGGGGGCGGATACCAAAACCATCGCACTATATAATAACAAGCAATAAAATAGTAAAAAAAATTAGACAAGTATCTATCTAAAGTAAGAATTTTTTTAGAAAAAGAAGATAAGAACAAGAGGCTCACCACGGTTGTGCCGACGACGAGATCGGCGCGGGCGATCGACGGCGGTGAAGACGGGAACGGGACGTGACGGGCCGCTAAACTTAGACAAATCTCGAGGAAAATGAAGTTTTGAGGTCGAGCTTCGAGAGGAGAAAGCTTAACTAGTGTGGCTCGGGCATTTCATCGAACACCTCATGTGCATAGGAGGTGAGGTAGAGCACCACAAAGCCCTCCCCTCGCCGGCCAGAGAAAAACAGAGCACTGGAGTGGTCTACTCGCGGGCAAGGGGTATATATAGGCACCTCATTGGTCCCGGTTTGTGGCATGAACCGGGACTAAAGGGCAGCCTGTGGGCCCGGTTCAAGCCACCAACCGGGACCAATGGTGGTGGGCCAGGAGCGAGGCCCATTGATCCCGGTTCGTCCCACCAAGCGGGACCAAAGGGGCCAGACGAACCGGGACCAATGCCCCCAAGGCCCGGCAGGCCCCTGGCCTCACGAACCGGGACTAATAACCCCATGGGTCCCAGTTCTGGACTGAACCGGGACTAATGGGCTGACCCGGCCTGAACCAAAGCCCTCTTTTCTACTAGTGTAAGCTGGCAAGTCTTGATTAGTTGTTATGCCCATAATATTTGCCATCCATCCAATCTATACGGCATTGATTTTGTGAAAGTATAGAATCAATACCTGTCCACAAATTTGGAGGGTTTGTTTGCCTCCGAGATCTGGACATCAAAATGTTGCACGAGCTTGAAGTGTGGAGTAGCAAATTTTCCGCCATCTCTCCAACGACTCTATATTGACTGTAGCGGTGAGCTTGACAGGTCATTAAAGCCAGACTTATTAGATAATCTCCCCTATCTCACCCTTCTATATTTGAACAATTGCCGCAGTGTGGAATCCATTCTACTGAACTCGAGCAACACAAACAATCTCAAGGGTCTGATTCTTGAAGAATGCCTTCAATTATCCTCCATTGGAGGATCGCATGCTCTTTCGTCCATACAGGATGTCGACATATCTAACTGCCCCAGCTTACCGAAGTACAACATCCATTCTTAAAGAAGGGACCGAAGAGATCATAGCAGAATAATCTACTGGCCTTGTATAAATGTATGATCCCTTAGAGCATCTCTAGCGGACCCCGTAAAACGCCGACCCGCAAAACGCGTTTACAGTTTGCGGAAAAACGGCTTTGCGGGCCGGCGCGGGCGAGGGCAGAATCAGATCCCGCAAAACGGACCCGTAAAAAAGGATGCTATCTTGATGCTTTTCAAGATTTGATCTTTTAAGATTGTGTACTTCTTTGATCTCACACTTTTTTTGCTTGCGCTTGCTCATACGTCCTGTCATCTACCTCCTCCACTTCATCTTCATCCTCCATTTCATTGTAATCGAAAAGCGAACGGGGCTTGGTCAATGTCGACGGCGTTGGTGTCCAACAAGCTCATGAACTCGGCACTGGCATTGTTCGAACCACCGCTACATTGAGTGACATCCAGTCACGAGGTGCCACAATGGCGAAAAGCGAAGCAAGAACAAGGGATCAAAGATGCATACCTTCCGGCCAGTTCATCGAACACGTCGCCTGCGGTGGATGCAGCGCCGTCGAACGGCATTGTCGGGGAACATCTCGCCCGGGCGGAGGGAGTGACGAAGGCGCCGGCCTTTTCGTAGGAACCTTTTTCCGCTTCACGCTCAAAACCTTACTCACCTTCTCCGCCGGCGGCCGGGCAGATCATGCAGCGGCGGCGGTGCCCGGCGCTCGTGCCTTTCCGGCGGGGCTAGAAACTTCTTCATATCAAGTTCATCTCGTCTAAAGATCAACTTACTGACATCTTCACGAAGCCACTTTCCCAACCACAGTTTGAAGGTTGTAGAAGCAATCTTAACTTACTTTGTACTTCAGGCCATAGTTAAGATTGAGGGAGAGTGTTAGATAATATATATACATAGTTTCTGTGTATATCCCTATATCTTGTATTTGTACACTTTATGTACCCGTATATGTATGAGATAGGCACACCCGTAATTGGTGTCGTGCAGTTTCCCAAATCCTAGCTTTTACAAGTTTTGCTTCTTCTTGCTCAACTTGTTTACATCATTCATTCACTCAATATTGGTCTACAAATTATGTAGCACGCACGCGTCGCCGTGATGTACAACAGGACAGAGGGACGGCCATTTACGCACACACTATTGGTTGAAGCTGAAAGGGGAGTATGTGTGGGACGACATGATCTGTTGATGAAAATATTGTTGGACATCCGGTAAATTTAGTTTAATTAGAGACATTATGTTACTAGACTTAAGTTGCATGCTATATATGGATGATTTGTTGCTTTTTTCTATCAGAACTTTGATGAATATCAGCTGGTTTTGCATGAATTTTCTCCGGTTAGTTAAAATGCGAGTTGCAATGTATGTGAGCAGTGTTGGATGGCGGCCTCCCGCATCCGTGTTCCGCCCGTGGACTGATCCCTCCGGCCCACAAACGGATGCGGAAAGAAATTTGGCGTTGGAAATGCCCTAAAAGGACCCACACACACTCATGTTTAAACCATCAAAATCAAAAGGGCAACGCAGTACTAATTCTCGAGTCAACGCGTTTCAAAAGAAAAATTTCAAGTCAACTACTCAACTGATGAACAGTGTTTTTGTTTGAAGCAAGATATATTTCACACCGGCAAATACTCTTCATCCATGCTACTCCCCCGTAAACTAATATAAGAGTGTTCAGATCTCTATTTTAGTGATCTAAACGCTCTTATATTAATTTACAGAGGAAGTATATGATTTCCAGCTAGGCGCAGGCTGGTGATTGAACTGCACTTCATCCAAGCATCCGTGAATCTCGCTCGTTACGCAAGCAGCGGCCAGATGTAGATCGATAATGTGAAACCACGTCCTCGATTCGTCGGTGGATGCGGCGTCAATGATTCATCACCGCTGGCAGCAACGACCGACGAAACCAACATGCAGCAGGAGAGCATATACTAACTTCCAAACGAATATCTAGCGGTACTGGTACACGTACGATCGATCTCTATTGTGTAACAAAGCCGCGTGATGAGTTCCAACTTGAAACTCTATGCATCCAGCTTCCGAGCGGACACGACGACTCTCGAGGTCTCCGGTAGGACACACGCTCAAGTCAAGTGTTTCTCCGTGTTGTCAGCATTTTCAAAGCTTGTGAGGCCCCATGTTCAAGCACCTACACTCATGAAGAAAAGCTACACATGGCGAATGCAGACAACGGAGTGTCGGAGTCTCTATCGTCCCAATGGTCATACCAAAGCATGCGTCTGCTACTCTGCTAGCATGCATGCACCGTCCGACCAAAGCAACCACACTAGCTAGTACCGGTACGTACGGTCTGTCTCCATGCGGAAATCAACTGGAAGCCATCCAAACGCTGGACCATTGCACATGCATGCACGCAGGCATACCAGCTCCAAGGTCCCACGTATTTTGCCAGTGGTGACACTTCGCTCGCCTTCGTAATGAAGATAAGTGGCCTGAAGTGCGGAATATAATAAGTTAATATTATGTATATATGGTACTAGTGTATGATACTTTCTTCATAATGTGTAGTGTCATAGATCAGTATATCTTAGATGATCTTATTTATTGCCATACAAAATATAAAGAGTATAAAATTTATTATAATACAGTATCATTATATGATACTTCGCTCTTTTTTTATTTAATTCTATGTCACCTTATCAAAATTGTCTAGTTAAGATGCATGATACTAGTTATGATAATCCACTACGAGCAGCCTAATTTACGACACAAGGTGAATATGGATATCTCCGGTAGCTGGACCAGGGCTCATTAAAGAAAATGCATTAAGAGCATCCCTTTCCTTGATAATTTTCTTATATCAGGGAGTTGGATAAAAGCCCGCTCCAAGAGAGTGCGGCGGTTTGGTGCCGGGGCTCAGATGAACCCGGGCATAAACAGTACCGCCATTTAAAATACAAAAAAAGGCTCAAAAATACTTTTGAAAATTGCATTGTTCACGCCTGATTTGGTCTTTTTTGTCGCGAGCTCTTCGAATGTCCAAACTTCACAAAATTTTGCACAGAATACGTGCACAGGAGCATCTTGCACAACAAAAAAATTTGAAATTTTTTGAGGTTTTTTTATATTTTCAATCAAGGTACTGTTTAGGCTCCAGGTTGAATTATCGGAAGAGCTCATCTTATTCCAATATTTTTTTATGGTAAAAAAACTCCTCCTCCAGAGAGGGGGAGATGTATCTCACCCAATATTTCCACCCATCGGTGGTGGAAAAAAAAGTCTTGTTCCCCACCCTTGCTGCCGCCTGTCCTCCGTGTGTCACAGATGGCTGCACCACCCCCTACTGGCGAAAAAATGATATGATACTGATGCATTATCTTTCATCAGTTAATGTTATGTCATGTCATCAATATGCCAAGCATACATTAAATGGGGTTGCGTGATACTATGCTATGATACACCACTGTGATGTCTAAGGCTAGTTGTAATGGGGAGTATCATATACTAGTATTATGCATGATACTAGTATATGATACTACCTCCCTAATGCATAGTCATATATTAGTATCATGTAGTACTCTATTAATTGACATGCATGACACAAAGTAGCATAGCATTTAATATGATACGGTATCATGATATGATACTACATCCTCTCTTTCTTCATTTAATGCTATGACACCTCATCAAAATTGTCCAGTTGGCATGCATGATACTAGCCTTAAATGTCTAATGCATCTTCTAGAGCACGGGTAATAATATATATACTCCCTCTGTACCGGTGCGGAGGTAGTACCAAAATATTGTTGTCGTGTTATCAAGAGTCATCATACCAATCAATAATGCTTTTGAATTCCATTACAGGAGCATCTAGCTTTCAAACAGACAATGTTGGTATCGAGGTCTCCAGTCGGAGGACAAACACATGAGTAAAGTTTTTCGCTGTTGTCTGCAGTTCAGGGCTAAAATGAACGGTCTCTTAGCAATCAAATTTTGATCATAGAGATAGTACCGTCTGCAATATCGGTCGGTCCATCTCAAGACAGACTGATCTTCCCTTGTAATATGATTGAAACTTTTTCTTGTAATATGATTAAAACTTTTTCTTGTAATATGATTGAGTCTTTGATCATAGATACTACTCATGATTGCTCGTCACTCAAGTCCAGCATGGGAAGGGCCCACATATATTTCTTGCGACTGTGAAGAGGATGAAATTGGTAGCCCACCTCTCTCATAAATCGCATAAAATGGCACAGAGAAATGATATCACGGAAAGAATAGAAGCTCATGACTCCGGCAATTTTTTGTAACTAGTGTCGGGCAAAGTTCAGCCTTGCATAACCAAGTTCTCCTCTGAAATAAAGAGTTGATCATCATTTTCACTTTTTTTCTGGGTATACATATATAGTTTCCTTTTCAAAAAATACTTATATAGTTTGTCTTGGTCTCTTTTTTCAGGGAATTTTATTCTTACTAGACTAAGATTTGACTAGTAATAATTAGTGGGGTGAGCATATTTTGAAGGAAAGAGTGAGCATTACTGAGTTTGTTCCCGATCAATGTCACCAAACTACATGCAAGATATGTTTCGAAATTATTGAAACTTCAGTTGCAAAATTTTGAATTTCCAAAATTAGGACATCACACACTTATGAAATTTGAGCAACTTTTTTAAAAGAACTACACTGTAATTGGAGGACTGCAGGAAATTATGTTATTTTGCTATTCCCCATAAATATAAATTCGATGGTTTTTGGGAGAGGAAAAAGTTGGATGCTTTGTCCGCTAGTGTTGTCCACTAGACGTTTCTTTTGTTTGGTACCAGATGACCCATTTTATCGATCGAGTGTTAGTAAAGCACAACCCTATATATTCAGCGGTACACACGCTTAAATAACCTCACCACACAAGCACATTGAGTAGAGAGACATGATCTATCCCCGTACTCCCACCGTGATGCTAACCAGCTGGGCATCCATTGCCATGATGATGCTGCTGCTGATCACGGTGCCAACGGTCGCCGCCACCGGTGATCCACCAACGATGATAGGGATGCCAAACTGCAACACCACCTGTGGCAACGTGACCGTGCCTTACCCGTTTGGGATGGGCCCGGCCCGTTGCTACCGGTCGCCGGGGTTCAAGCTCACCTGCGACCACGGAAGTAGTAATGTCCCAAGGCTTCTGCTCTGGTGACGGTCATGCCGGCATGCTTGAGGTCGTCGACATCTCCCTCAACGACAGCACCATCAGGATCCACACAGTGCAGTCTGTAAACATGGGCGGCTGGTCCGGCCAGTGGAGCCTCGGTGGCGCTGAGACCAGCGGTGGGTTGTCATACTTCCTGGAACCGGGATACAACGAGCTCATCGTCACGGGCTGCAATGTGAAGGAAATGCTAAGGGGGAATGGGAGCCTCATCAGCGGCTGCACCTCTTTGTGCGGCGCTGGTTCTGTTAAGCCCGACATTTATTGTCGGCCAAACAAGCCATAGATACAACCCATAGTTTGGCATTTATAGCATATCAAGGCAAAATTCGTAGTTTAATTAGATTGAAGCTTTTTCTTTTCCTGCATAGTTGCTACGTGCGTAACATGCTCTTAGCTAGTTGATGTAGCTTGGAAGGTGAGGTTAATTGGAACATATTTTGTAGAAGTTAGATGCATTGTGACGGTAGGTTCAAGTTTGAAGGAAGGCCTTTGTTCAACACCGATGTTGCATGGTTATTCCCATGTAGTAGGTTTGATGTTGTGCAAGGTCCTCATAAACAGGACTGATTCTGTTCAGCAGCAGCTCAGGCAACTACTGGAAGATTTGGGTATTTGGAGCATCTGATTTCTATTTGTGAAAGGTCTTTGGAGCTTTGGTTTGCATAGTAGAAAGGCCATGATTTGTTTAGCACATAGCTTTGATTTTGATCTGTGCAGTACAAATTAAGCTCAGTCTTTCTTTTGGAAGCTTTCTTTTGTGTGCAAGACACACTTTTCCGTTACAAGGAATTGTTGGTAGTCTCTGCTGAGTGTATCTACATGACTATCCTTCTTTTCCATTTTCAGCATGTGATTGTTGATGTGTGAAAGGTAGTAATATAGAGGACTAATTTTGTTTGCATCTCTTGTTTTCAGTTCCATCTCAAGCCACTGAACCCTGCAACTACTTAAGAGGGATATATATCTACTCCCTCCGTCCAATAATGTAAGACCGTTTTTGGTTCTAGTGTAGTGTCAAAAACGGTCTTATATTATAGGACAGAGGGAGTAGCTTTTGCCCTGCAACAATATCCGTCTCTCATCTTTCCAGTCAGTTCAAGGTGCAAATTAGAAGAACATAGCGCCAAGAGTTCGGACTTTTGCGTGGAGGCTTCTTTGCAACACATTAGCTATAGGTAAAAGGGCAGGTAAGTATTCTAAGTATATCAGTGAAAATTGTTCTACCTGTGGAAATGTTGAAGATGAAATGAATCTTTCCTTTTTATGTCCTTTTGCTAAAGCAGCTTGGTATAGTTTTCCATTGTTCATCAAAACTGAATTATTAGCCCATCATAATCACTCAATTCCAAATTTGATCAAAGCTTTGATTACTTCCAATCACCCACAAATAAATATAACATCACTATATACTTTTCTGTGGTGCATTTGGAAATTTCGGAACGACGCACGTTTTTTGCAGGAAATTCCACACTCCTTCTCAGGTACATGCAGCTGCAGCAGCAATCATGCAAGGTGCAAATTTTGAGGCAACAAATACGTCTCAGGCTAGCAGCGCAGGGCAAACAGGAGCTGTTCTTACTCACAGTGTGCTGCCATCTCTGTTGGAGTTGTGTCGAATATAGTGTACAAGGTAGGTTACAGTTGGACTTGTAGTTGTATTGTGTTTACATAGGATATGGAGTCGTGTCCCTCAGATTTATTCTAACAAGTGGTATCAGAGCTAGGTTATTCGGAGGCTGTGGATCGTTGATATAGAGGAAGGATCGAGTTGAATATGCAGCCGGCTGTGGCGTGGTTCTCGACGAGATTGGCAGAAGCATGCAGAAGTTCTACGCGGCGGCGGACACGCGGAACCACAGCATGTGCTGGTTCGCAGGGCTGGCGGTCGCGGATTCGATCGATCAGCAGCGGCACATCGCGTACGGGCAGGCGGACAGCAGGTCGATCGATTGACGGGTGCTGATTGCGGAAGCCCAAGGCGCGGGACAAGGCACGTGCGTGGGCAGTGGCCCAGGTGGCGGAAGCCGCACACGCTGCAGGCACGCGTGGCACGTACATGCGGAGGAAGGCCTAGATGGATGCGTTAGCGATCTACGAGAGATTTGTTGAAGACAAAAAGAGGACCGAGTCCTCATGTGATACAAAGAGGAAAATCGAATCGGCAAGGGAAATAGTCTATCAAGACATACACGTACATCGGAATTAGCAGGCGTTTTGGCAGACAAGTTCGCTAGCATTGGGAAGTTGACCAAGATCAAAGTTGCTATACACGTGAAGACCAGAAGAGTTTTTTTGGTTGGAATTGCTAGTAGTACACAGAGGACCGGAGGTTCAGTTTGCATATTTTGGGCATCGCGTGCAAAGCTCAGATAATTTTTCGCAGGGTCAGCCGTATGAAGAAGCATGGCGTCATCAGGCATCAGGTTTGAGGTGAAGAAGTTCAGGAACTGGAAACCTTGGGTTATGGCCGACATGGATGAAAGATTTGTTGACACAACAGAGATGCTTGAAGGCGTTGGGGGAAGTCATGTCAGCTAAGATGGAATTATCATCTGATGGATGGAAATTCGCCGAAGACGATTTGAGAGCCTTGAGTGTGTCGTACAGTCGAACGAGTTCGGCTGGGTTGGACTGGACAGTCTGACGGATAGACGCAAGTCGGTTGGTACAGAAGACGGTGGTGGGATCGACGACGATGACATAGGAGCGTGATGCTGATGGTGACCGACTTCTGAGTCGTGGAAACACATGGCACATGCCTAAGGGCTTGTGTGGCTTCGACAAGACTATCGCGCGGGATTGATTCAAGGTGGTGTATACACGGAGCTTGAAGTCGATGCGGCGCAGGGGTGGACTGATCATCTACCATGGAGTCATGTTGAAGGTGGAGCTGGATTGAGAGGCTATGTCGTAAGTCGACAGGGAGTCGAAGCCTATTCAGCGATGGAAAAGCGAGGGACACGTAGTTCGGACTGGAGCCCAGTGGTCTGATGGAAGCGTAAAACTCGTCATCGGTCGGTGATGATCGGTGGTACTCTGCAGTGGGGGTTTGAGTGGTGTGGGTTTGCGACCCTTGAGACTCGACCGGGACAGCGGAGGCTCGACGCAGTAATAGCGGCGAGGCGTGCGGTATGCACGGGACATGGAGACGGGCCAGGGCTCCGGTGGTCATACATGTGGTGAGACAACTGTGAATTTGACTCGGGATGACTACAAGCAACGGTGAAATTCCTTGAAGTTTCAGACAGGCGGTCAAGAAAGGAGCGGTGATGTTGAGTTCAGATAACTCTTGTGTGTGACACCCAATATGTGAGTTGTTCACTTTCACGCAGGTCAGTGATTGGTGTTTGATGGTGTTGAACTGATACTCTGGAAGTTGGGAGCACAAACTAGAGTAACAAGGAACTTAATTTTGCTCGAGTGTTGACTGTGGTCAAGAAAAGAAGGGACTACAAGTTGTAGGTGGAGTGACATGGAGTCTTTGGAGTAGCAGTGGTTCTCATGGGATAAACTCAAGTTCAATGTACATGGAAGTTTGATGCATGGACAAATTCAAGGTGGTGGAGTATATTGCCAAGGTGGAGTTTGTTGGAGTTGTGTCGAATATAGTGTACAAGGTAGGTTACAGTTGGACTTATAGTTGTATTGTGTTTACATAGGATGTGGAGTCGTGTCCTAGTAGGACACTTGTATCCTAGGCCTCTCTTATATAGCGGGGGTAGACACACGATGTAACTTATGCCAACATAAGAGCACAGGCGCGCAAGGGGGAGCCGGCGGCGTGTGCCGGCGCCCGGGTGGCCGGTGTGCGGTATTGTGACGGTGTCACGGGGAGGAGCACCCGTAGTCAAGCCCCGGGGATGTAGGCATATCGGTGAACCTCGTTAACAAATCTCGGTATCGTGCACGTGTGATTGCTTGGTTCTCGAATGATCAACAGTATGCCTTGAATTTATTCTAACAATCTCCAGGAAAAACAATCATGGACTGGCCAACATTACAGGTCCCATAGTATTTTCAGATGCTTCCTGGGCTCCAGGACCTAAAGGGGGACCGACAATTGGAGGAATAGGAGTTTTTATCTAGTTTGCAGGTTATAGAAGCTGCTCTCAGCTGTGCATATCTGCCACTTCGACACCACTGGCGTCGGCCATTCAGGCTGAAGCATTCAACATGATGCTTGCTTCCCAGATTGCTCAGCTACTCAATCTTCAATATGCCACTTTCCTAACAGACTGTGCGACATTGGCGTCAGCTGTAGTTTCTCAAGACCTTATTTTAGATCCAGGTCATTGGATAATCAGACCTCAGCTCGCACATATTGCAGGTTCCTCGGCGTTTGATATCACAAGGGTCTACCACATTAACAGAGGCTATAATTTTTGTGCTCATCATCATGCCAAGCTTGCTCTCAAAATTCAGAATACACCTTACAGGTTCAGATGCTTAGGAGTAGGCAATGAAGCCTGCCTCAATGCAGTTGTAGCTGCTCTTACTACTCTGCTTAACTGCACAATTGTACATGTACGATGTTGCTAAATAAATGAAATTTATCTGTTTTTAAAAAAGGTACTTTGCTGATTCCTGCTACACCACACTTACTCTAGCGATTTTTCCCTCTCTGAAAGAGATGATCATGTGCCTTTCCGTTTCAATTGTTGGTGTTTGTTCAAGGTAATACTGCCTAGGTTTTATTTCAAGCCAAATTTGTGTGCAATGTCTTCTAGTTTGCGAGCCACACTTTCTTTCCATTTGTTGCTAGTCTCTAGTGACTAATTCTGATTGTCCTTCCTGTTACCATGGGACTGTTCATTTGTAATACAGAGGAACAAGATGCTTGCCGACCTGGCCAGAGAAAAGGTGGCCATGCTAATCGGCGCGTCCGACGGGATCAAAGACCTGAGCATCAAGCTTGGGGAGCTCAAGAATTTCCTTGCTGATGCTGATAGGAGGAACATCACCAATGAGAGTGTATAGGGGTGGGTGGGGGAGCTGAAGCGTGGCATGTACCTGACCAACGACATCATTGACCTATGTCAGCTCAAGGCCATGGAGCAAGGTCAAACCAAGGATAGGGGGTGCCTTAACCCTCTGTTCTTTTGCATGTGAAATCCCGTCCACACCCATGACATTGGCACCCGCATCAAGTTGCTCAACCAAATTTTGGATGCTATTTGCAAGAGGCGCAACAGTTTCATTTTCATCAAGCTAGAGGCCTACGAAGACAGAAAGACGAAGGGTAGGCTCAAAACATAAGTTTATAAGCCTAATTAGCAAGCGCATTGCATTTGTGGCACGTAAAGCACCACAATATAATTCCTAAGTGGTATATTTAGTTGAAATATGATGTTCAGATGGCAGGCTTAAGCCTATTGAAGCCCCCCTAATAGAATCACCACTGCTTATGGAGGTGCTTACAAGAGAGGCACCTGGTGACAAAAGTGATTGCCACATGGTGGTCGCCATTGTTTGTGGTCTGCAATGATGATGGTATCAAAGGCATGTTCACTAAGAGGATATGGCTTAGCATCACACAGGATTTCAATGATGTTGAGCTATTGAGTACGGATATCATAGCTGTTGGTGGAGACCTGCCAGGAGGTGGTGGGGCTCGAGACGGAAACCTACTTGTTGGTGCTCTCAAGATTACCATCGGGGATAAGAAGTTTTTTTCTTTTTACTAGATGACATGTGGGGTGTCGACGCATGGGACAAACTGTTGAGGGGGCCCCTTTAGCTACGGCAGCCCTGGCAGCAGAGCCCTTATGACCACAAGACATGACACTCTAGCCCCAAGCATGAAAGCTGTGCACTACCACCATGTTGACAAATTAGGTGCTGAAGATGCATGGTCATTTCTTAAGAAGCAGGAGAGCATACCTACTTACTAGTAGTAACTTCTCACTACCCTTAATATATATTAATCTAATAATCTAGCACTAGTTTACTTCCAACCAGATTAACTTGCTTCCTGTCCTAAATCCACCTTCATTGATTGTCCACCACCGTTCGACGAATACTATAGCATATACTAGTACTATTTGCTGTAACAGGCAGTGGGATTTGTATGTCCAACACAGTAAACTTCATGCACTTTTGATGCTTCTTTCAATTTACCATTAGACCTATTCACTCATGTGAGTAACAGTCAACCACACACATGTGATGCATTATGCAAAGTTCACAATATATTTCAAGAACTATATTTATAGGTAAGTTTAAGATTACAACATACACATACAACTATCGACCATGATATCACTTTTTTGGCAGTTTAATTCAGATATGACAGGATTACCTTTTGATAGTATACTTTAGGAACAATCTAGCTTATGTGTAAAAAAAAGCATGGGCACTAGCTACTGCTAATGTGTTATGTGTCTATTATTAACTATATATCCAACTCCTTGCAAGTACTATTGGCTTGCAGGAACAATAAACAAAGAACCTGAGATTGAGATCCTAAAGGATATTGGCTTGCCGATTATAGAAATGTGTGATGGTCTAACACTTGATGTAAAAGTGATGGGAGGGCTTCTATGCCAGAGGGAAAAAGAACAACGTGCTTGCAAAAAGGTTCTCAATGATGCTATATGGTCAATATCCCAAATGCTAGAAGAGCTAAATTATGCAATATTTTTTAGCTATGAGGACTTGCCCTCTTCTTTGAGACAATGTTTTCTCCATTTCTAAATTCAACCTAAAAAGAAAGATATGCTATCGTATGAAATTGTCGGCATGTGGGTCAGTGAAGGTTTTGTTCATGGAAACTCAGATGGATTAGAAGAATCAGGACTTGAGTATTACAAGGAACTGACACTACGTTACATTATAGAGCCCGATCCGGATGACATTGCTGTAGATATGTACAATATGCATGATGTTGTTCACTCATTTGCTCAACTTTTAGCTAGAGATGACGCGATAATAACTCACAATGGAGAAAATGTTTACCACAAAATTAGTTTGCAAAGTTTTCTTAGGTTGTTTGTAGAAACTGAAGGATTGGGATCAGATACATTTGACTGGAGAACTTTACAAGAGGAGAAATCACTCACATCGTTAATGATAATTGGGAGTTTCAAGATACAGATATCAATGGCAGAGCTATGTGTATAGCTGAGGGGGCTGTGGCCCCCCGCCCCTCAGCCCAACACAAATTCCTAAAGGAATTTTTTTTTGGGGGGGGGGGGGGGGGGGACAAAATTAGAATAAAGTATTCTCATCAGCCCCACCAAACACGTATACTTTCCCCCCCCCCTCCCCCCCACCCTCCACATCGCTGTCAAGCTCCGCCATTAAAGGTCATATGCTTCATTGTTAACCTTTTCAAGCCTACGGATGCTACATATAGAATCCTCAAACTTTGTTGCCTTGGCTAAATCTTTGTATAAGCTGAAACACTTGAGGTATTTGGCATTAAAAAATGCAATGGGTTAAATAGACTACCAAAAATGCAATGGGTTAAATAGACTACCAGAGAACATCAACCAGATGAAATTCCTACAACACATTAGCCTTGAAGGTTGTGAAAATTTTGTGGAACTTCCCAGTAACATTGTAAACTTAAGGGAACTAAGATTTCATGACCTTGACGAGACATCTATACATAGTATGCCGAGGGGATTTTGTGCTTTAACAAATCTGAGGACACTTTATGGGTTTCGAGCCCACATGGATGATAATTGGTCTAGTTTGGAAGAGTTTGGGCCTCTTTCCAACCTTAGGATCCCTGGATTAGAGGGTCTGAAGAATGTATCTTCTGCCTCTTTAACCACAAAGGTCAGGCTTGATGCAAAGGTCAATCTCAACATTCTGACTCTGAACTGCATGAGCAGACGGGTCAGCAATGAATTGATGAAAGATGGAGTGTCTGAGAAGGATCTAGGAATGATTGAGGAGGTGTTTGATAGCCTCTATCCTCCTCCTTGCATACAAGATATTCATACCTACAGCTATTTTGGGCATCGACTCCCAATATGAATAGAGCCATCACCTATTTTACACATGTTGGAATTTCGCCCACAGGATCAATCACATCAAATCATGATGAACACGCACACGCAAAAACTTTTACCAAAGGCACGTGTCGTGCCTCTCTTATCATCTTTATTTCTGTTCTGGTTTTCTCCACCATGATGTTACAAATATCTCAGCCCCGGTCATGTATATATGCACATCCAACCAGAGCAACCAACGACTAGGACTCCAAGCTAGCTAACCGACTAGACACAACTCCTTCTCCAATACGAACTAGTTATCCATCACGGACTAGTCCTTTACATCGATACTTACCCAGTTAATTAATTAGCATAGTCCAAACCGGACTACTAAACACACGGCAACCTTGATCACTACGTACCAAACTTGACACGCATCTAGTCAAGCACATGGCAGTTTGAACCAGCTACACACTTGACGCAACACTACTTCAAGATTAAAGCTAACAACACAAGGGAGCCCTACAACATGGAGACAAACATCAGGTGTAGTTACTATGTTTTTCTTCATCTTCTCTTGTTGATTCTGTCATAGTATAATAGTTCATCGCTAATGCTAGAGCCTGCAAATTTGTTTTGCTTGTCAGGAGTTGTCAGGTGTTGTTAAATTTCTCTAGTCAGAGGGTGAAGATGGACTGCCTCGTTTTGCTGCCCTGATGGAGTCTGCGGATGAAAAAGTGGAGGATGCAGAAAACCCAGACAAAATCGATGAGGAACTCATGGGCCAAGGAAGGAGGAATAACAAATCAAGGTGGCAACAACATACATGATTTCCTGTTGCTAGTTATGTATAGTAGAAAATGGAACTGGAGACCAGCCTGGGAGGGATCACATGGTTCAAAAGCTAATTATATATTTCCGCATTTTATTTGGTGTAATGTAGAAAACTAAGTACAGCTATGCGATGGTTGATCTGTGCATTATGCTATTTGCTTTCTTAGTTTGTCAACATGGCAGAAATATATGAGCACTTCCTCTTCGGTACACCCCCCTTAAACACATCGACGACTATTTGCTTGATCTGTGCATGACGCTATTTGCTTGGTTAGTTCGTCAAAATATATGACAGTGTATTCACTTTGTAATGCTATTTGTACAGCTACTCCTGAACTTTTCTTGTGCCCCAGTGTCTGTGTATTCACCCTGTTGCCGCTGAGGCTGAACATTGCAATCTTCAGTTGTTCTACTGTGTTTGTCAACACTGAAATCTGAAGGAGCATGCATATCAATCGTAGAACCTACTGTAAGAGAATCGAGAATGATTGATATCCATGATCAAACTGAATCTGCTGCAGTTCTTGTGCATGCAAATACAGTGCAGTGAGTCGAATGAAGATGCATGTAGGCGGCTCTTGTTCTTGATTTCTCAGGACTATGATTGCAATGCGTGGAAGGAAACAAACATGGAGACAAATTTCAACCCCAAGGTAATATATATAGTTAATCTTTTTTCTTAATCTGTTGTTGTTGATTGCATTCCATCTTAGTAGTTCAGTGGCGTATATGCTAGGGCCTGAAGATGTGGAGGATGTAGAAGACAGCCAAGACCAGAATGACCTTGCCGTGACTCTTGGAGAGGAAGGAGTGACAAGTTAAGGAGGCAACGACATTGTTAACTTCCTGCTAGCTACATACGGTGCTGCTCACAGTACTTGGCGTGCAGCTACACCAAGTTGGAACAGAGATGTATCTTGCTCCCTGTTTTCTTTTGTTTCTAGTATTAGCGGTGGTTATTTAATTTGGCCTGTATGTATATAAGTTAGCAACAGATACCTGCTGACATTAACTGCATGTACTACTCAACATGCTTTGTAATGAATGGATTATAAATGTAGAACAAGTCCTTTTGGGTTTAAGGACGACAAATGGGTGCCAGGCAGCCCTTATGATATATGCAGGAAGCTGTTGTGCTGCTACGTAAAGATCCAACACTAGTTTCATAGTTTGGCTTTCTACCATTGTGTGCTCCTTCACGAAACATCTCTTGTCTACGTCTCACGGTTCGGAAGATCTAGAATACAGATAAGTTAACTGGCTATATGAATATGATGACCAGTAGTGCATATAAGTGGGTCATGTTGAAATTCAGTATTAGAATCCTATGAATAGGACGCATCAGGAATAGGAGTTCAATCCGAAATTGAGAAGTATATGGTCGATTTGGATCAAGTTCCGTTGGATGCGAACGGGAGCTGGTGGTGCTGTCCTCAAAGCATAACTCACAGATGCATTCCAATCCGGTCATGTTTGAATGCATCGTTCCACAAAATGAAAAAATCAGCCTTTTGTCGCACTGCAAAAAATCATCAAGTATGTTAGCTTCAAGATATTGACCAAAGTCGCTAAAGATAGGATGAATTCGTTGGCTGATCGTCTGGTGAGTCCAACTCAAACAGCTTTCATGCGAGGACGGAATATCCTAAATAGGGTCGTCATCTTGCATGAAACTGTACATAAGTTGCATTTAAAGAAAATGAATGGGCTGTTCTTTAAAATAGACTTTAAGAAAGCCTATGATGAAGTGAAATGGTTGTTCCTGTTACAAACTCTTCGTCCAAGTGGATATATTGGATTGAGTCTTTTGTCTCGCGAGGACACTACAAAACATGCGATATTCTGTGATGTTTCACTTGTGTCCCGTAAAACCGTTTTTCCTCACCAAATATGGTCTCATTATTAGAGAAATGGCTATAGCCACAACTTTAATCGATGGACCCCCATTTTCAATCCATGCCACCACTATTTTTCTAACAGTGGTGGCAGTGGCATATTTGGTATGCCACCACTATATCGTTACTGGTGGTGTATCTTCTAAAATACACACCACTAATATTTGGGATACAACAGCTGGGTGAGAGACCGGGCAATCCCTATTTGACGCTGCGCTTCGCTGAAGCCGCTCGAGCGAGTACCAGGGCCAGCCCACTTCGAGCGTTAGAGCAGGGCCAGGCGAGCCGGTTTTGGGAACCTTCTAGAAGGCTCCCTCAACCGGTTTTTCTTTTCTTGTTGTCTTTTTTTTTGGTTTTTTGGTTTTACCTCTTTTCCTTTTTTTCCTTTTCTGCTTATGTTTTCTTTTTTCTTCTGTTTCTGTTCCTTTTTTTCTTTCCTTTTATTTACACTTTTTCATTTTTACTTTTATCCTTTGTTTTCATTTTTTTTTCGAAATTCCAATTTTTGTTCATGATTTCAAAATTTGATCACAGTTTTCCAATTTGATTCACATTTTAAAAATTTGTTCACAATTCAAAATTTGTTCATCGATATCAAGAAAATGTTCAATGTGTATTTAAATTTTGTTTTTGTGTATACCACAAAAACGATCAGTGTGTAGTTAAAAATAGTCCAGCATATATTACTAAAAATGTTATATTTAAAATTTATTCATCTTATATCACAGAAATGTGCAGTGTGTTTGAAATATTGTTCAGTGTATATCACAAAAATGTTAAATGTGTAGTTACAAATTGTTCAACGTGTATTACAAAATGTTCATTGTCTATTTAAATTTTATTCATCGTATACTAAGACATTGTTCTACATATACTATAAAATGTTCATTTTGAGTATTTTTTTGTTCAATATATTTTGCAAAAAGTTAACTGTATTTTAAATTTTGTTCAACGTATATCATAAAAATGTTGAATGCAATTTTTAAGGATTTGCTGCTGTATATTGTACTTTAAGGTTTCCACTGCGTTTATATTGTTCAGCTTCACTATCTGTTCTGGCTAGCCTCGCTAGAATCCTGCGTGAGGTCGGTGGGTCGATCCCATGCATTTGCTTGTTTCTGTTTTGAATTTTTGCCTATCGCGTGATAATTGGGCCGGCCCGTGTGTGCATCGCTTCAGCGAAGCTGCTACGATCGGACGCACGTGGGCGGCATATATATAGGAGCTCCCAATAGACGGTGCGAACCCCTCATCTCTCTGCCGCAACCACTGCCAGTGACCATACCTTCTCTCACACCTCATGGCCGGCCCACTCTGCTCCCCTCCCCACCCCGACCTTAGGCAGCGCCCTGATCCACCTCCACTGAGTGGCCCCCGTCGTGACCACTTGCTACAACCAAGAACTCAGACCAATTTCGGCGAACCCCGGTGGCTATGGTGGACGCGTAGCTCAGCCCCGACCTCGCCTCCCTCCGCAGCATCATCCCATCCGTCCAGATCCGCCACATGTGGCCTCTAGCACTCGTGCCCAAACCCTCCCCTTCGTCGCTGGCGCGGCTCCGCTCAGCGGCTCAGGTACTATCCTACGATCTTCTTCTATAGTACACTATTAGGTTGTCTCCTAGTAGGGTACAGATGCTAGTTTAGTGCTTGTTGTTGTTAGCCCGAGCTAAGCTACTGACCACTACTCTCGCTTGCTCTACTTTCTGATCTTGCTGTGCTTAAACACGCTAGTGAAGCACACATTCACTGGTGTAGCACACACACACACAAGTATCTAGTAGTAGTACTTGTATTAGCTCTTGGCTTGGAATGGAATACTTACAACCGGGGGACTTGGGGCCTATTTATAGGCAGTACAAACCGACTATGAAGCTAAGATATTTCTACTAGCTGCCCACCTCATCTCATACGTGTACTAGACTAGAAACTACTACTAGTTACTACCTAGCTTGCCTTAACTGGTAAGCCACGCAAGTGTTGCCGACTTGCCGACCTGCCGATTTACTACCTTGCTAAGTAATAGCCGCTGCTGCTGCCGACATGCAACCATGCATGCATCTGTGTAAATGCTGCTCACCAAGGTTCACTCAACATTCTCCCCCTCAACCTTGTCGAAGAAGCTTGGTGTCGATGATCCCGACCTTGTCGTGTAGCTCCTGGAACCGGACACGACCAAGTGACTTGGTCAAGATGTCCGCCTTTTGCTCACCAGTCCTGATGAACTCCACGATCACCGTGCCTTTCTCGACGCAGTCACGTATGAAGTGATAGCGGAGATCGATGTGCTTGCTGCGGTCGTGAAGCACTGGATTCTTGCAGAGGGAAATCGCCGACTTGTTGTCGACGAAGATGAGCGCAGGGGCTGTGTCCTGATTCAGCATCTCGCCGAGAAGGCGAGCAAGGAAAATGCCTTGACAGGCCTCGATAGCTACCGCGATGTACTCCGCCTCGCACGAAGATACGGCGACAACCTTCTGCCTCACCGATTGCCAGCTGATGGGACTATTCCCAAGAAGGAATAGTATGCCCGAGGTGCTCTTCCGGGAGTCCACGTCACCAGCGTGGTCGGAGTCGCTGTACCCGACCAAGCTCTCGCCGTTGCCACGACGATACATGCATCCATGCGTGAGCGTACCCGTGATCTAACAGAGCAGGTGCTTGATGGCAGCGAGGTGATTGCTTGCCGGGGCTTCCATAAACCTACTCAGGTATCCGACAACGAACGTGATGTCCGGTCGGGTGTGCACGAGGCATCTGAGACTCCCGATGATGCTACGGTAGAGTGTAGCATCCACCGCCTTCTCGGGGCTCTCCTTGCTGAGCTTCAGTCGTGCCTCCATTGGAGCGTGCACGGCATGGCAGTCCTTCATGCCTGCTCGCTCGAGCATCTTGGTGGCATAGTCCGTCTGTGTGATCGTGATGCGACCACCCTCCTGGTTCACCTCCAGCCCGAGGTAGTACCGGAGTAGCCCGAGGTCGCTCATGCTGAAGAGACGATGCATCTCTCCCTTGAAGCGTTGAACCTCTTCAGGTTCTGCCCCGGCGATGACCAGGTCATCGATGTAGATGCCGACGATGAGCAGCGTGTTCGCGGTGCCACGCGAGTACACACCGTGCTCAGAAGCGCTGCGTGAGAACCCAAGAGATGCGAGGCTTGCATCGAGCTTGGCGTTCCACGCCCTTGGGGCTTGCCGGAGACCATACAGGGCCTTGTGTAGTCGATACACGCCCTGCTCGTGGCCCTTGGCAACCAACCGGGTGGCTGGGAGACGTACACCTCCTCATTAAGGTCGCCGTTGAGAAACGCCGACTTGACGTCCATGTGGTGTACCTCCCACCCGCGGTGAGCAGCCACGGCAAGGATGAGCCGCACGGACTCCAGCCTTGCCACCGGAGCGAAGACTTCCTCGAAGTCCACTCCTTCACGCTGCACGTAGCCCTTGGCGACGAGGCGCTCCTTGTGCTTGACAATGGCGCCGTGCTCGTCCTTCTTCACCTTGAACACCCACTTGAGCTCGATGGCTCGGTGCCCAACAGGCAGTGTGGTGAGTGTCCAAGTGGCGTTGTTGTTGATCGACGCCAGTTCGTCCAGCATTGCATGGCGCCAGCAGTCCTCTTGCTCGGCCTCCGCGAATGTGGTCGGCTCCTTGCTGGCCATCAGATGCAAGACGTCGTCGTCATCAACGTCCTCTTCCTCGGGCTGTTGCGGTGTTGCCGCAGCCTCGCCGAGGAGATCCCCCATGCGCCGAAACCTGTGGGGGGCGCCAACGCTGTCGTCGACGTCGAACAGCTCCGACCTCGCCGTTGGCGGGGTTGCGAACTGCCTCCCGGGACCCACCTTGCTTGACGTCGGGGTGTCCGGGGACACCGTACTCGGGGACAGTGTTCTCGGGGTTGCGGTTCCCGGATCCACACTTCCTGGGCTTCCCGGGGTGGAACTTCCCGGGCTCTTGCTTCCCGGGGTCCTAGAGTACATAGGGTACTCCACGGTGAAGGAGCTGCTTTCCGGGGCCTCCCCCGACGCCTCCCAAGTCCATTGCGCATCTTTGTCGAAGATGACGTCGCGCGAGACATGCACACGCTTTGGGACGGGGTCATACATCTTGTACATCTTGTACGCTTTGAGACGGGGTCGTACATCTTGTACATCTTGTACGCTTTGAGACGGTGAAGACGACAGTTCCACGCCCGTGGATCTCCACCACGGATCCGTCCGTGAACCGCACCTTCCCGGTGATTGAGCGGTCCAGCTCCGCGAACACGTCGACCGAACCAGTCATGTGGTTCGTGGCGCCGGTGTCGAGGAACCAACCCTCACTTTGCTTGCCGCCTGCAAGCGTGGGTGTGGTCACGGATCTCTCCTCATTGAGGAAGACATAGCCGCACGCACATGCCGTGGTCAGGGAGCCATCTCCCTTCAACACAGTGGACCCCGAACACTTTGTTGTCGGGGTGTGGCTGACCTGAGTCTCCGTGCACTCCTGCACGGAGTCGATGGTTGCCAGCATCATGGTCGGAGCATGGTCCGCCATATGCGTTGTTGCCGCGCCAACTTGCGCGACCTCGTCGGGTCCCGAGTTCGGGGACGCCGTCGCTGGGGTGTGGCTCCCCCACACCCGAGCCTTCATCGCCTCCCAGTCGACAGGCCCCGAGAACGTCGTTGTCGAGGTGTGGCCTATCACTGGAGTGATGGTTCCCGTGGACGGGTTTCCGTGCCTCCTGCACAGAATGAGTGGTTGTCGGAGCCATGGTCGCGAGAGACGCTGTGCTCTCTTGCACGGGCTCGACTCTTGCCAGCATCATTGCTGGCCCGCCGTCCACATCAGCTTGGACGAGGTTTGTCGTTGTCGCGGCTGCCTCGTCGGCTTTCCTCCTACGGCAATCCCGGATCCAGTGACCCGGCATGTTGCAGTAGCGGCACTTGCCACCGTTGCCAGCGCCTCGCCTTGCCTGGCTTGGCTTGCGACCGCGGTTGCCGCCGCTCCTCTGGGTGCGGCCTCCACCTCTGCCGCGACCTCTGCTTCCCGTGGGGGCGCCTCCCCCACTGCCGGAAGAGCCATCGTGGCCGCGCTGCTGAAGCTGCGCGTCCCACTGCTCCCGGTGAGCAGTAGTTCGCCGCCAGCATGGTTGTCGGCTTCGTCGCCTCGCTCCTCGACGACCTTCAGCCGCCCTACCAGCTCCTCTATCGTCATGGTGGAGAGATCCACCAAGCTCTCGATTGACCAGGCCAGTTGCTTGTATTGCCTGGAAACGACGCGGAGAAACTTGAGAATCACCATCTTGTTGTCGATGGGATCTCCGAGCGTTGCGAGCTCGTTGACGAGACCTTGCAGCCGCAAGGCGAAGTCGTCGACTTGTTCACCGGCCTTAAACCGGATCTCCTCGTACTGGAGGCGCAAGGTCTGGGCCTTCGACTCCCGTACGCGCTCCACGCCGATGCGCAGAGTCTTGATGGTGTCCCATGCTTCCTTGGCCGTCTCCTTGGCGCCAAGGGTGAGCACCATCTCCTCTGGGACGGAGCGCAAGATCGCCTCCATCGCCATCCGGTCCTCCTCATACTCGACATCGCCGGTTTCCACCGCTTTTCACATATGCCGAGCCTCCATGATGACTTTTATCATGACCGACCAACTGGGGTAGTTGGTCCGCGTGAGGAGAGGGAAGGAGGTGCTGGATATGCCCACGTCACGCACGGAGCGTGGTGCACCCAGCTCACCTCCCGGCCTGCTTCGCAGCGAGCGCGTCCGCCGCACGGGTGTCCTCAGCCGAGCTATGCTCGGCGGTCTTGGAGCCGTCGCCGGCGACGCCTTCCTTCGGCATATGCTTCGGCATAACGTAAGGCTCTGATGCCAATTGTTAGCCCGAACTATGTACAGAGTAGCTCGCTACTCAGGATCAGACACAAGTCGAGGATGAGATGAACTACACAGGGCAGCGGCTGTGTGGTACTAGCCTACTACTACTTGCACTCAAGTATACTACCGAAGCAACAAGCAGAATGGCAAAGCACACTTGCAAGTGCTGCTTACACACACGCACACATATGTAGTAGTACTACACTTGAGACTTGGCTGGATAGAAATGAAATGGCCTTACTTACAACGATGGGCATCGGCCCTATATATAGTGTAATGAACCGACTATACTGCGCATAGGCTGACGTCAAACAAGTGAACTACGTCACTGCTGACCTCTTACTACTTAGCTACTAAGGCACGCCTGCTGCTCTTGCTAGTAAAAGATTTTACTTGCTGCCGTGCCGACATGCAGCCATGCATGCATCTGAGACGTAAATGCTGCTGCTGCCGTTGTGTGCACCGGAAGACCAAGGTTGACCCAACAGTTGTGTGCATAGAGGCCAGAGAATAGTTCTTCGGATTGTACATAATTGATTTGATGCATACTTTGATCCATTCTTTCTAGTGAATGGACCACATGTGCTCCGACGTACAGTACTAGATGAGTGTGAACTATGATCTTCCTTTTTGCCAAGTTTAAATTTAGCTAAATTGTCATCTAACTGCTATAATTTTTCAGAGATAGTGCAGTCTGAATGTAAGAGCATGGCGTGCTATATATCTAGGCCACCATGTCTTAATAGTAAGGTATTAACGGAAATCCATTGGTGCTCCTGCACGTGATTATTCTTTTTGACATGTCAAAAAAAATCCAACAAATTTTTATGTGTTCTTTGTCACATCCAAATGCTACAACAAATTTGTAGGCAAAAAGATTAAACATTTAGGCCTGTGCAAAAAAGCAAAATAAACACCAAATGTTACCCCAAAATGTCACCCTAAATTTGGTTTTTCACCGACGAAACACCGCTGCTCCATTTCGCATGCAAATTTTCAAGGATGCTTGTGACACTAACTTGAACATATACAAAAAAATTCAAAATTTTTTAAAAACATTTACTATATTTATTTTAGCTATTCACGTGGGAGCGCGCGCTCCCGGGAGTCAAAACGCCATTATCAGTATGTACGTACTAGGATATATGTTACTCCAAATTAGCAATTAACACTTATCAATGTTTTGTGTAATTTCTTCATGATTGCTCTGCAGGTCTGCTCATGTAGATAATGTAATTTTTTTAGTATGATATATGCAAGTAGTTGTGTTGTTTTACTCTCAAACACCAAAAATTTCAGAATTATTTGGCCTTCTTTTTTCTTTAGTTCCAATGTTAAATTTGAGGATATGTGGGTGTGCACTACTGGATTCGCCACCTATGCCGACGGCCCCGGGCCATCGGCATATGCCGTTCGCCTTCGGCTTAGATCTATGCCGACGGCGGCCGACGGCATACCCCTGTCGGCATAGACCACGTCAGCGTAGTCTTGTCAGACCGTCGACATAGTTTAGCCGTCGGCATAGGGGCCTATGCCGACGGCTTCCGTACGGCCGTCGGCATAGTTTAGCCGTCGGCAGTGATTTTCACCTGACGGCAACGGACGGCGCCGTCAAAAGCGCTGACGAATCACGGGCCGCCGCGTGGCAGAGGTATGGCCGTCGGCATAGATGAAAATGGACATCCGGGCCAAACCCACAGCTACATCACCTCCGTGTAGACCCGACGCGTCCGTTTCCCCCTCCAAGTGCTGGCGGCGGCGCCGTCCGTGAGGGGGGCCACACCCCGGAGACGTGTGCCGCCTCTTCAGACATGCCACAACACCACCCCGTATGTATGAGGGCCCGGTGCGACGCTTCGGTGGCATTGCTACCCCCCGGGCCCCCGTCCCGCCTTACCCTGGAGCGGTTGACCACAAGATCTAGCCCTTTGACTTTCCACGGACGTGTTTTGACCAGGTACCCTCTTCACCCGGTTGTGTTAGGTCAGCCCATAGGAACACCTGGGAGCAACATCTGGGCCATACCCACAGCTACATCACCTCCGTGTAGACCCGACGCATCCGTTTCCCCCCTCCAAGTGCCGGCGGCGGCATCGTCCGTGAGAGGGGGCCACACCCCGGAGATGCGTGCCGCCTCTTCAGACATGCCACAACACCACCCCGCATGTATGAGGGCCCGGTGCGATGCTTCGGTGGCATTGCTACCCCCCGGGCCCCCGTCCCGCCTTACCCTGGAGCGGTTGACCACGAGATCTAGCCTTTTGACTTTCCATGGACGTGCTCTGACAAGGTACCCTCTCCACCCAGTTGTGTTAGGTCAGCCCATAGGAACACCTAGGAGCAACATCCGGGCCAAACCCACAACTACATCACCTCCGTGTAGACCCGACGCGTCTGTTTCCCCCCTCCAAGTGCCGCGGCGGCGCCGTCCGTGAGGGGGGCCACACCCCGGAGACGAGTGCCACCTCTTCAGACATGCCACCACACCATCCCGCATGTATAAGGGCCTGGTGTGACGCTACGGTGGCATGGCTACCCCCCGGGCCCCCGTCCCGCCTAACCCCTAGAGCGGTTGACCACGAGATCTAGCCCTTTGACTTCCCATGGACGGGCTTTGACCAGTTGACCTCTCCACCCAGTTGTGTTAGGTCATCCCAAAGGGACACCTGGGAGCAACATCCGGGCCAAACCCACAGCTACATCACCTCTGTGTAGATCCGACGCGTCCGTTTCCCCCTCCAGGTGCCGGTGGCGGTGCCGTGCGTGAGGAGGGTCACACCCCGGAGACGCGTGCCGCCACTTCAGACATGCCACAACACCACCCCACATGTATGAGGGCCTGGTGCGACGCTCCGGTGGCATTCCTACCCCCGGGCCCCCGTCCCTCCTTACCCTGGAGCGGTTGACCACGAGATCTAGCCCTTTGACTTTTCACGGACGTGCTTTGACCAGGTACCCTCTCCACCCGGTTGTGTTAGGTCAGCCCATAGGAACACCTGGAGGCAACATCCGGGCCAAACCCACAGCAATATCCTGTCCGTGTAGACCCGACGCGGCCGTTTCCCCCCTCCACATGCCGGCGGCGGCGCCGTCCGTGAGGGGGGCCACACCCCGGAGACGTGTACCGCCACTTCAGACATGCCACAACACCTCCCCGCATGTATGAGGGCCCGGTGCGATGCTCCGGTGGGATTGCTACCCCCAGGGCCCCCGTCTCGCCTAACCCTGGAGCGGTTGACCACGAGATCTAGCCCTTTGACTTTTCATGGACGGGCTTTGACCAGTGGACTTCTCCACCCGGTTGTGTTAGGTCATCCCATAGGAACACTTTGGAGCAACATCCGGGCCAAACCCACAGCAAGATCCCGTCCGTGTAGACCCGATGCGGCCGTTTATCCCCTCCAGGTGCCGGCGGCGGCGCCATCCGTGAGGGGGCCACACCCCGGAGATGCGTGCTGCCTCTTCAGACATGCCACCACACCAACTGGTTGTGGTAGGTCATCCCATATATAGAAACACTTGGGAGCAACGTCCCCTCCGTATAGACCCGATGCGGCTGTTTCCCCCTCCCTCACGGCCGTCACACCCCTTCGTATAGAATCGAAAAAAATGTTTACATATATTAACAAATGCTACATGTAAGTTAGTCAAATAATAATACATAAAAAACATAAAAATATAGCTATGCAAAAAAAAGGTATGCCGACGGCATAGCTGCGGCCAGGGCAGATGGACGGCGCGGTGCGGATCGATGGCGTGTCATCTATGCCGACAGCAGCCGTCGGCATAGGCCTTGGTCGGTGCGCGTTGGATCGATGACCGTTCTTTGCCGACGGGGGCCGACGGCGTATACTGGGATAGCCCGACGGCCGTTGTACGCCGACGGCCTACGGCCAGCCGCCGGCATACTTTTGGCTGTCGGCATCGAGCCCTGTTCCTGTAGTGGTGGAACATTGTTCTCATCTACCACTAGTGCAAAAAATGCTAGTGCCGGCGTTTTAAAAATGGCCTTTGCTGCGTTCACGCCCGACACCATCAATATGGTGCCATTGTTTACAAAATAGTATTGTACGGATTAACATGCTATTTAAGGAGAAAATTAAAAACATCCAAAGAAAGAAACAGAGTCAATGCATTTGGCATTATATAAACAGTAGCACATGGGCATAGCTTTTATGACATATTGGCAAGAACAATATGAGGGCAACCAAAAAATCTAGCTACATACTCCAATTTTCCTTATTGCCCTTATTATGAAGAACAGTGTGCAAGGCTATGTTCTTGATGGCTCTCGTTGTCATGTCTAGTACTTTGTTGCCCTCTCATGCTGAAGGAAGGATCATGTGTACGTTTCCTTAACGGAAATGTTAACGCCCACATGTGTGAGCGTTAGCCAACTCGCCCACACGCCTACATCACCGTCCAACGCCTCTTGCACGAATCTTGGCATAAAAAGGTTGATTTTATGTGCCACGTAGGACCACTCGTGTGTGTGGCAT